>NW_026731928.1:140000-155000 GCF_028476545.2 Physella acuta | reverse complement strand
TAAAACTGTTTCCAGTAACCTGTAAAAGAAATCTAGCAATATACTCTATGCTGACCGAGCTGAGTCAATATTTTAGACAGAAATCGATGTTTAAAAAAATAATAATTCTGAGGGGAGGGGGTGTAGGCTGAGATGTGACGTCATTTTAGGTCGGGGGAGAGGAAGATAAAAATGGTCAAAAAAGCGTGACATCATTTATAGATGACCCCTATTGCGTGAAAGTATCGTGCAAGATAGTACTTATACACTCTTTAAAAAGTATGCTTGCTATATAATCAGTATTTCTTCTACATTTTTTTCCGGGGGGGGGGGGGGGGGGGGAGGGCACTTTTTATCTTCGGGGGGGGGGGGGACAACATTTTCCGGGGGGGGGGGGCGGACACTGGTAAAAGTATGTTTTCTATATAAATACCATTTCGTTCGGGGGAGCGGGCGCGGTAGACTCTTCGGGGGGGGGGGGGGGGGGGTGGGGGGTAAAGATGCCAGGAAGAAACTGCATATAATACCTTCACATGCCGAGATCAGAGAGAATGATAAACTCTACTTCATGTACTCGATTGGACCACCAGGTCTAAACGGGTACTTTACCTACTGATTTACTTCCCTAACGGTAGAAGCTGGACTGCTAATCAGAAAATCTCGAGCTTGAACCCGGGTTCAAGTCAGTAGAACGTCCCTGAGTCCACCCAGCTCTGATGGGTATCTGACCCACGTAAGGGAAAGTAAAAGCAGTTGAGCATAGCGCTGACCACACTCTCTCTCTTCATATGCCGAGGTCACAGAAACGGGTGAACTCTACTTCACCTGCACCATGTTCGGAAAGGGAACTTGACAGAAATACGTATGGCGTTGTGCCATGTGTGGTTGGGTAGCAATATAAACACAAAGTGATATTTCAACGCCAAGGGTAGACAAATTTACAGAATATAGTCCAAGTAAAGACAGAACTGTCAGAACCCAACGGGATCCGAACCTACCATTTCACACGGCACCAAATCGCCTCGCCTTCCTTGGGTACAATTATGACGCCGTTTTTTTATTTATATATTCGCACCCCACTTAATGTCATACTTTTCTTTCTAAAGCGAAATGCATGCAATATAGATATATATAGGCCTATTCAGTACTTCTAACGGAGAAAAAAACAGAATATCACCGCAAATGTGTAAGGGGTCATCCATAATGACGTCACGCTTTTTTGACGATTTTTACCCCCCCCCCCTCCCCTCCCCTCCGTCACACATCGTCACAAAAATCCAGACCCCCCCCCCCTAAAATGACGTCACACCTCAGCCTACAACCCCCCTCAAAAATGCAGTTGAATTTTTCTTAAAACATCGATATTTTTCTAAAATCTTGTCTGAACTCTGTCAAAATAGAGTATTTTAATCAATTCCTATTGAAATTTATTAAAACAGTTTTCTAAAACGCAAAATAACGTCTAAAATTCATTTTTAACAATGTTTTTTTACAATGCAAAAGTGTGACGTCGCACCATCGGATCCCCCCTCACCCCCCCCCCCCCCTCCCTCATCACACACCGTCACAAAATTACGGAACCCCTTCCCCCCTACGAGTGTGACGTCATTTATGGACGACCCCTAACTTCTACAACCATTAGCTAGTGAAGCAATCGTTACATTGTATTGAAGGAAAGGTTATGGCTCCTTAATTTTTATTTTATTTTTTAGATTTTCTATATTTGTTGTATTATACTGGTTTCGAAATAACGTCATTATTGGAGTTTTAATTTGTTTTATTATAAATTTTCCGAGAAAAAAAAAAGTTTTACTTTTTAGCTAAAAACTGTTTTTATTTTTTTTTATTTAAACTTCTCTCTCAAATTCCCTCCTTAGGTTCCTAAAAGTCTGTCAATGTCTTTAGTTTTAAAAGGTCAATGTTTACTTTAGAAGAATGAAAAAAAAATCTCAGTGTCAATTTGTGGAAATGCTTGTTTTACTAAGTAGAAAAAAAAAATAAAACTCGGAAATGCTTTGACTTCGTTCCCCTGGGAAGTATTAGGTTATAAGGGAGGCTAAACCGTCAAGTATTTATTTTTTTACAACTTCCTCTTGGGTTGTCTTTGCTGGTGATAAAAATTATTAGCTGACTTTCCTACCATCTACTCTACAAAGGAGAGAATTGTTTACGTTTGGTGGGAGTGCTAATGGTTAAGTGGTGCCGTGAATTAGGGGTTATGGGGAGGTTTGCGTGGAGTGGTTGGAGGGGGTGGGGGAGAGGATCGGGGTGGGGAGAGGATTGCGTGGAGTGGTTGAAAGGGGTGGGGAGAGGATCGGGGTGGGGAGAGGATTGCGTGGAGTGGTTGGAGGTGTTGGGGTGAGGATTGTGTGGAGTGGTTGGAGGGGGGTGGGGTAAGGATTGTGTGGAATGGTTGGAAGGGGTGGGGAGAGGATTGTGTGGAGTGGTTGGAGGGGGGGACAGGGAGAGAATTGTGTGGAGTGGTTGGAAGGGGGTGGGGAGAGGATTGTGTGGAGTGGTTGGAAGGGGTGGGGAGAGGATTGTGTGGAGTGGTTGGAAGGGGGTGGGGGAGAGGATTGTGTGGAGTGGTTGGAGGGGGGTGGGGAGAGGATTGTGTGGAGTGGTTGGAGGGGGGTGGGGAGAGGATTGTGTGGAGTGGTTGGAGGGGGGACAGGGAGAGAATTGTGTGGAGTGGTTGGAGGGGGGTGGGGAGAGGATTGTGTGGAGTGGTTGGAGGGGGGGTGGGGAGAGGATTGTGTGGAGTGGTTGGAAGGGGTGGGGAGAGGATTGTGTGGAGTGGTTGGAAGGGGACAGGGAGAGGATTGTGTGGAGTGGTTGGAGGGGGGTGGGGAGAGGATTGTGTGGAGTGGTTGGAGGGGGGTGGGGAGAGGATTGTGTGGAGTGGTTGGGGTGGGGAGAGGATTGTGTGGAGTGGTTGGAAGGGGACAGGGAGAGGATTGTGTGGAGTGGTTGGAGGGGGGTGGGGAGAGGATTGTGTGGAGTGGTTGGGGTGGGGAGAGGATTGTGTGGAGTGGTTGGGGTGGGGAGAGGATTGTGTGAAGTGGTTGGGGTGGGGAGAGGATTGTGTGGAGTGGTTGGGGTGGGGAGAGGATTGTGTGGAGTGGTTGGGGTGGGGGAGAGGATTGTGTGAAGTGGTTGGGGTGGGGAGAGGATTGTGTGAAGTGGTTGGGGTGGGGGAGAGGAATGCGTGGAGTGGTCGGAGGGGGTGGGGGAGAGGATTGTGTGAAGTGGTTGGAGGGGGGTGGGGAGAGGATTGTGTGGAGTGGTTGGAGGGGGTGGGGAGAGGATTGTGTGGAGTGGTTGGAGGGGGGTGGGGAGAGGATTGTGTGGAGTGGTTGGAAGGGGTGGGGAGAGGATTGTGTGGAGTGGTTGGAAGGGGACAGGGAGAGGATTGTGTGGAGTGGTTGGAGGGGGGGTGGGGAGAGGATTGTGTGGAGTGGTTGGAGGGGGGTGGGGAGAGGATTGTGTGGAGTGGTTGGAGGGGGGTGGGGAGAGGATTGTGTGGAGTGGTTGGAAGGGGACAGGGAGAGGATTGTGTGGAGTGGTTGGAGGGGGGTGGGGAGAGGATTGTGTGGAGTGGTTGGAGGGGGGTGGGGAGAGGATTGTGTGAAGTGGTTGGAAGGGGTGGGGAGAGGATTGCATTGAGTGGTTGGAGGGGGGTGGGGGAGAGGAATGTGTGGAGTGGTCAGAGGGGGTGGGGGAGAGGATTGCGTGGAGTGGTTTGGGTGGGGAGAGGATTGATTGAAGTGGGTGGGAGGGTTGTGTGTGGTTTGTGTAGGTTATAGAGAGGAGTAGGTGTGGTGATAAGGTGGGGGGGGGGGGGTTGGTGTGGTTAAAGGGGGTGAGGGCCCGAGGAGGGATTGTAAGGCTTATATTAGAGGGGGAAGCGTAGGGAAAGGGTGGATATGTTTCGAAAGAGACAGGGATCATAAATGAAGCTCTCGTGGGATTGTGTGGCTTCTGTTTGCTGTTGGGAAATACAACGGTGGGGATAGTTTAGTGAAATGTGTTGGGGGGGGGGGGGGGTTAGTGCTTTATGTAGTTTGTGTGTCGTGAAGTAGAGAGTATTTGTTCGTCATGTAGATTATGTATTGTGAATTGTGTGAGGTATGTAATATATGTAGTGTGTGCTGTGAAGTGTGGGGGGTTCGGACGTCATGTAGTGTGTGTGTGTTGTGAAGTGTGGGTGGGGGGGGGGGGGGGGGGGTTGGACTTCATGTTGTTTGTGAGTGATTAGGGCGTCATGCAGTGTGTGTGTGTGTTGTGAAGTGTGGGGGATTAGGGCGTCATGTGGTGTGTGTGTGTTGTGAAGAGTGGGGGTTTGGAAATCATGTAGTGTGTGTATTGTGAAGTGGGGGGGGGGGGTTGGACGTCATGTAGTGTGTGTGTTTTGAAGTGTGGGGGATTAGGGCGTCATGTAGTGTGTGTGTGTTGTAAAGTGTGGGGGGGGGGGTTGGACGTCATGTAGCTTGTGTGTAGTTAAGTGTGGGGGATTAGGGCGTCATGTAGTGTGTGTGTTGTGAAGTGTGGGGGGTTTAGACGTCATGTAGTGTGTGTGTTGTGAAGTGTGGGGGTTTGGACGTCAAGTAGTGTGTGTGTTGTGAAGTGTGGGGGGTTTGGACGTCATGTAGTGTGTGTGTTGTGAAGTGTGGGGGTTTGGACGTCAAGTAGTGTGTGTGTAGTTAAGTGTGGGAGATTAGGACGTCATATTGTTTGTGTGATGTGAAGTGTGTGTGTGGGGGGGGGTCGGACGTCATGTTGTTTGTGTGTTGTGAAGTGTGTGGGGGGGATTAGGACGTCATGTAGTGTGTGTGTTGTGAAGTGTGGGGGACGTCATGTAGTGTGTGTGTTGTGAAGTGTGGGTGACATCATGTAGTGTGTGTGTTGTGAAATGTGTACGTTCTGGACTTCGTGTAGTTCACTTTATTTTCAAATCGTGAATATAATTCCGTTTACCGTAAGTGATCTTAATTTAATTTATTTCTTAATTTGAAATGTTCATTTTTCTCATGTACCGTGAATCTATTGGAAATACAATAGGGCTGGTAAGTAGGTCACCAACCAGTTCTATGGCTCATGCAGGTTTTATTGAGCCGTATAACTGGTTTGTGACCTACTTACCAGCTCCTCTCCGGTTAATGTTTTTTATTGTTGCTCGTGTTTTATTTTTAATTTCGTAAGATCGCGTTTAAATTGTAGTAAATCTAGTCTGAGCTGGAATAAACATGTTTCCGAATCTCGAATTAGTCTAGTGTATATTTCACTCCAGCTGTTATGATATTTATGTGCAACAATCTGTTCAATTTTTTTCATTTTATTTAAGTCGTCTAAGTCGTAAGCACTTTAATTGATCTTATGGATTATTCGTGCCCATATTTCTAATACTGAAATCGCCACTGAAGTTACTTAAATCCTTCTTTGTAGGGATAGAGATTAGTGAGATTTTTAGGGATTAGGTGGGGTACAAGGTTTTGGATTAATATTACTTAGTAACAATATAACTATGTATATATATATATATATATATATATATATATATATATATATATATATATATATATATATATAACCGTAGGAGACCCCCTACAGATGTTATCAAGTGTCTGTTCACATCTGAGAGAGTAAGTAAAAAAAAAATTAATTGTGTTATTTCATTTTCAAAGAACTACTCCTTGATCTAGGGGAACTATAATGATTAGTAAGGACCTGTAGCATCACAAAGCGAAAAGGGGGGGGGGGGGTTGAGGCCATTTAGTGGTGACATTATTTTGGGGGTGACACGATTTAGGTGGTGATACATTTTTGGTGGTGATATTATTTAGGGGATCGACACCATTTAGGAGGTGATACTATTTGGAGGTGACACCATTTAGGTGGTGAAACCATTTAGGGGATCATCATCATTTAGGCGGTGATAATATTTAGGGGGGATGACATCATTTAGGGGGTGACACTATTTTGGGTGTCATCATTTAGATGGTGACACAATATAGGTGGCGACACAATTTAGGGGATCGATACCATCTAGGCGTTGATACTATTAGGGGTTGACATCATTTAGGCGATGACACCATTTAGGTGTTACACCATGCAGGTAATAACAATTATTATGCGATGACACCAAATTAAAAAGTCGTAAAATACATTGTCAAGACCATGCTTTATCCTGTTTCAACAATAACGTAATGAAATTAGGGCAGTGACAACCAACCAAAAATGCAAAACTGTTGGAAAGGGGGTGGGGGGGGGGGAGGTTGGGGGACACCCCCAGTCACCTCACCAGATGACACCCGACATTGTGACACCACTCCCTTGTGCTGAAGCCTACCCACTAGACCACGCAAGTACCACATGTGTTGATGTCACCATGATGGGAAAGGCGTGGTCGAGTGATAGAGTGCTCGTCTGCTAACCCTAAAGCCTTGAGTTCGAATCTCAGTTCGGTCTTGAGTCTGTAGGACGTTTCTGAGTTCACCCAGCTCTTATGGGTACCTGACTCACCTTGGGCATAAAAATGAACACACCATCTCGTCAGACACCGAAGTCAAGAAACACATGAACTCTCCTTCACCTACCCCCTGGATCTATAGCTCCGATAGCGGAAGTACCACTTTACTCAATGTCACCATAACAACGAGTTGTTATGTCCACAAAGATGGCTCGCGTCTCGAAATCTTGAGTATAATGATCCCAAAAGTGTAACTATGATCACACATTACATTGTGATTTTATTATTGATTCGTTGAGTCTATTCGTAAACATGAACACTTTACTATCCTAATGAGTTAAAAATCATTAAGGTTTGGTGAGTGATTAAGGTAATTTTACACACTGTGGGTAAATTTTTATACCTCAGGGTAAAATTGTACTACACTGATTGATTCACATAATTCGGGTTATTATACTTACATGTAGATAACTTTTCAAACATATGGGTAACTTTTCATACGTGTAGGTAACTTTTCACACATATGGTTAACTTTTCATGCGTGTAGGTAACTTTTCACACATATGGGTAACTTTTCATACGTGTAGGTAACTTTTCACACATATGGGTAACTTTTCATGCGTGTAGGTAACTTTTCACACATATGGGTAACTTTTCATGCGTGTAGGTAACTTTTCACACATATGGGTAACTTTTCATACGTGTAAGTAACTTTTCACACATATGGGTAACTTTTCATACGTGTAGGTAACTTTTCACACATATGGTTAACTTTTCATACGTGTAGGTAACTTTTCACACATATGGGTAACTTTGTACACATATTGACAACTTTTCACATAGCTTGGTAACTTTTCACACGTGCGGGTAACTTGTCAAACCTAATGGTAATTTTGTAACGCTAGTCTTAACACTCTGAAAACAATTACAAGTAATCTTGATATTTTCTTCAAATGTAATTAGTGCAACTCATTGCAGAATAACCAAACTTTTGTTGTTGTTTATCAATGTCATCGTGTTTTATCTATATTATTATTCTTATAGATTCGTGGAAAGGGATTACCTTCTTACATTCCTATATAGATATGAACACATTTCATAAACTCATTATAACCTCTTACAACGTTTCAACGTATTTTTCCCAACTAACTTAATTTACGCTTCAGATCGTCGTTCACTCATATAATAAAAAAATACGGAAAACGTATCGTTGTCTGTAAAGTGCGACGAAAATTTTAAATTATCGGTTCAAGAAGCTGATTCGTCTAATATTGGCGTGAATTTTAAGTATGACGAAAACATAATTCGGTGAGTTTTTTTTTTAATGAAAACCAACCAAACCCGTGTGTTGTCATGGCAACCACGCTTAAGCTCCCGGGATTGGTTAAGACATAAGACCAACTTCTCGGCCTACTTCGCCTTGCTGTGATGGGATTTTTTTAGTAGTTATTTTTTTTTTTTACGTCTTTCATCTTCACTCGGCCGTGGCGGAGTAGCTTCTTTGAGAGTTGGGGGATGGGATTCATCTCTGATATCGTCATCATCACCATCGGCACATTTCTACAGGGGTTCTAACGTTATATACACCAGCAACACATTTCTACAGGGGTTCTAACGTTATACACACCAGCAACACATTTCTACAGGGGTTCTAACATTATACACACCAGCAACACATTTCTACAGGGGTTCTAACGTTATACACACCAGCAACACATTTCTACAGGGGTTCTAACGTTATACACACCAGCAACACATTTCTACAGGGGTTCTAACATTATACACACCAGTAACATATTTCTACAGGGGTTCTAACATTATACACACCAGCAACACATTTCTACAGGGGTTCTAACATTATACACACCAGCCACACATTTCTACAGGGGTTCTAACATTATACACACCAGCAACACATTTCTACAGCGGTCCTAACATTATACACATCAGAAACATATTTTACAGCGGTTCTAAATTTGTACACATCAGCAACGCATTTTATACATCAGACACATTTATAGCGATTCTAACATTATACACTTTAGCTACACATTTTATCATCAGACATATTTTACAGCGGTCCTAACATTTAACACATCACCAACCCATTTTACCGAGGTCCAAACATGTAGAATGTAAACCATTTAATAAAGGTCATATTTTACTGTGATTTAACATAATTAGTCGCAAAAAACTTTCAAACGGTTCCCATAGTATCACAAGGATCTCACTATACAGGGCTAGACAGACGCAATCATGATCGTAAACACAACAGTACGTTAAGTTGGTTGTAATATCACAACTCATTACAGACGATGTTCTCTTGTCTTCTGTTAGTGCCGCTGCCCAGGATGCGTATGTGTGTATGGTTGTATGTGTGTGAAGGTTTGAGAGTTAGTTTGAGTGTACGCGTGCATGTGTGTGTACGTGTGTCTGTTTGAACGTGTTCATAGCGCGTGTGTGTGTGCGTGTGTCTGTTTGAGCGTGTTCATAGCGCTCGTGTGTGCGTGGGTAAGAATGATTGCGTGTGACTCCTGTGTGTGTATGTGTGCTATTTGCATGTGTGTATGTGTGCTACTTGCGTGTGTGTATGTGTGCTACTTGCGTGTGTGTATGTGTGCTATTTGCATGTGTGTATGTGTGCTACTTGCGTGTGTGTATGTGTGCTACTTGCGTGTGTGTATGTGTGCTATTTGCATGTGTGTATGTGTGCTACTTGCGTGTGTGTATGTGTGCTACTTGCGTATGTGTATGTGTGCTACTTGCGTGTGTGTAGGTATATGTAGGGACGTATACGTACACTCGTTTTGTGTTTGTTTAGTGATGTTTGTGTTTTGGAATACAGACATTATGGGTGGATATATATTAGAAATTAGAAGATAGGTGACTTACAAATGTTACATATATATATTGCAGTCATTCGGCAGTTGAAATACAAAAGTTACATATATATTTGGGTCGGCGTGGTCGAGTCGGTAAAAATTCATGGTTGCTAATACGAAAAGTCTCGAGTTCGATCCCTTGGGGAGATAAGGCTCGACCAGAGGCGTAGCGACCCTTCCCGGCGCCCGGGGACATACTTCCAATTTGGCGCCCCCTCGAGAGCAAATTTTCGATTTGCACCCCCCCCCCCCCTCGAACTTTTCATTTGCACCCCCCCCCCCCTCAAACTTTCAATTTGGCGCCCCCCCTAAGGTCGGCGCCCGGGGACATATGTCCCCCCCCCCCGCCCCCCCCCCCCCCCCCCTCGCTACGCTACTGGGCTCGACAACTGGGGACAGCCACTCTTCTAGGAGAGAAAACTCCAAAATCAAACAACTGCTGCCTTGTAGTCTGTTCTGTTCTTGGTTGGACAAAGGCTAAGGAAGCAAATCCAAAAAGAAAAGCAGGCTGTAATCAGATTCAACGGTCTATATGGCATAACAAGTTGACACATACACTAAATTGAGTTGGAGGGAATTTCTCCCAATACTAAAATTATGAACACAGAAAAAGAAGAAGAACATACATATTTAATTTTAGAGCTGCTAGCATGTCTGAGTCATCACAATTACCAAGTCTTGGAATATCGTAAACCTTATGTAACTAATCCTTTTTAAGTAAAAAAAAAATGAATTAAACATAAATGATGATTAAAGTATTAAAATGGATTAATCATGGGCAGCCATTTAGTGTAAAAAAAAAAGATGTTTTTTTTTTGTTTTGAATGATCGAATAAGTCCTTCGGTTCAAACAAAAACACAGCACAATCACACAAAAACACACAAAAGCACTCACAAATACCTACAAACAAACATACACATACAAAAACAGGTACACACACACAAAACACATACACGATCGCTCAAACACTCATACACCCACAAACACACAAACAAACAAACAATAACTAAAATCATCAAAGACTACTGCTCCTTTAGCTACAAATCCTCTTGCTATTTTATGTCTACTTTTTTTTTGCGCCTGCGCAGTGCTGCTTGCGCGTGAAGATAACAGTTTCGTGTATTTATCCGGAAGCAAACATTAAAAGAAATAAAACTTGTAAAGAAATTAGCAACTACCTGTAGTTGAAAAGCTTATCTTCAAAATATAGTGTATGAATAAAGTGTTTTATTAATAGTGTAAAACGAAGCCGCTCTGTAATTATTGTTACTGATGTTGTTTCACCCTCAACTATGTTTTCAGTGTAAAATTGAATGGTGCGCATTTTATACTTCTTCCAGATTTTTTTCTCCGGGGGGGGGGGGGGCACTTCAAATTTTTGGGATCGAGGGGGGGACGACGACTAAAATTTCCTGCGGGGGGGAGAGGGGGCGGACACTGTTAAAAATATACATTTTCTATATAAATTCCATTCCGTTCGGGGTGGGGGGGGGGGCGGTAGGCTTTCTTCGGGAGGGAGGAGGGACGACGACGGAGCCCCCCCCCCCCCGAATAGAGGCCCGGAAGAAACTCTACCGTGCCCTCCCTCTCCCTACCCTATAAGCTAATGAACTATACACTGCAAAGACTGTTTTTATTCAAACTTTAAACATCGATTTAGAGAAAAAAATTTATCTACAAAACATAAACAGAAAACCAAAACAAATATAACAGCTATGTAAAAACGATATAACACTTCTCTATATCACACCCTTGCCCATATAACACAATGTAACATGAATGATATATCGTCACTATTTTTTCAGCCTCAAGGTTATATAATGCGCAAGATCTATCTAACATCCTTTCCAGTAATTGTAATCGTGAATGAAGAAAATTTTCGGATTTTCCCTCTGACCCCTTGATGCCTAACCTCCATTCAACCCTTTTTGTAAATGTTGTTAAAACGGGTTCTTACATGACCCTATACACTTTCATTAAACTTTTTAAAAACGCCCATACACACACGCGTATACAAACACACTTCTTTAATTACTTTAAAATATTTTTAACCCGTGACTTTCCTGACCCCATGACCTCGTAGAATAATACTCTTTAAAAAAACCCACCAATTATCTTGTCAAACCATGAAGCCTCTACCCTAAAATCAATGACCTATTGCCATTATCTCCTTAAAGACGGGGGGCAGGGGAGGCAATAATAATATTGAACAGACGCCGGATAAAAGGGGAAATAATCGGAAGAGAAATTGCTTAAGAGTGGGGGCTAAACTAAAAGACGTTATTGGGATAATAGAAGATGGATGGAATATAATTCCAATTTCCAGTGTCACAATAGGCCTGTCTTGGCGCTGTATAAAAAGATTCGGAGATATTTTGTCAGCAGAAAATGACAAAAATTATTAAATTAGAAATTGAAAAGTCGCGAAAGAGAAAAAAAGAGGGCTGTGTCTATAGGTAGTTCATACAGTAGAGTGGTCAAGTCCGGTATATGTAAGTAAGGATGTTATAAATAGCAGTGGGAGAGAATACTCCACTTTAACGTAAGTGGAGTTCTTGCTCCTATGCATTTTATCTATGTAAAACAGTAATTACAGATTACATCCTGATTGTAAAAGTGATTACAGGTTACATTGTGATTTTATTATTCATTCACTGAGTCGATTCGTAATTTAAACTCGTTACTGTCCAAATGAGTTAGATCGTTAAGGTTTGGTGAGTGAGCAATGAATGTCATCAGCGAGAATTGATTGTTTTAAGTATGTGAGTAGATTTCTGTATTGAAAAACTGCTACGTCATTTTGTGATACTTTGTACTTTACTGATAGATTCACGGAGATTATAAGGATAACTTTTTACTATATTTATTTCCTTGTCTGTGTCTTTTGCATGGTTGCTCGATTGTATAGATTATTATTATGGTGGGGGGTGACGAGATGATTATTAGTTTAAATAAATCATGTATCATGCTATCAACGTATTCTAGTTCAAGTTTCTAGATTTAACCTTAAGTAAACTCCCAGTCTACATCCCTACATGAAAAAAATTGTTTCGCATCTTTTATTTTTCTTTCATCAACACACCGAAGTTGTCTTCCAATAAAAACACAACGACAAAATCGTTAGACACCCCAAACTCTCTATCTACGTCCCAACATTAAAATAAACCGGGAGTGATCTCCCCTAAACTTTCTCGAATATTCTTATATAACTTGGAATATAGACATGATTTTTAATTACTTAAACTTTTAAAAATAGAATAGAATCTCATAGAAAAAGAATTGCGCACCAAGCGAACACAAAAAAAAATGTGCATAATAGTGCACAATATTATTAGTACTTTATAAATTTACATGCGTTTTTTTGAGAAATCGGAAATAGCGTAAATTAGTACTTCCGGTCAACGGAAATTACTCAAAATTTGAAAGAAGGTAGAGATTTAGATCTTTTACTTAAACGTGAAATTTCATTTATCTATCTGAAATAGTACTCAAGTTATAGGCTTTTGAAAAATTCAAAGTAGAATAAGTACCACTTCCGGTTATCGGAAATCGCTCAAAAGTTGATAAGGATCTACGATTTTGATAAAATACTTATATATGAAATTTCAGCAACCTAGCTGTAACGGTACTCAAGTAATCGTGTTTACACACACACACACACACACACACACAGACGGACACACAGACATACGGACAAGATTGCAAAATTATGTTTTTCCGTATCATCGAGATGTAAAACATCGAGATTTGTAAAAATCTCGATTTTTTTTTTCTGCACGATTACAAGACTTTCTCTATACTTCATATATACGAGAAAGTAAAAATGTTTCGCATCCTTTATATTTCGTCATTACTGAAATTGCCTCTTTCTAAAAACACGAAGACAAAATCGTTAGACACCCCAAACGCCCTATCACGTCCCAACATTAAAAAATTGTTCCCCTTTTTTAATATTTCGTCATCAACACACTGGAGTTGTCTCCCTATAAGATACAAAGACAAAAAATCGTTAGACACGTCATACTTTATGTAAACACAACACATGCAACTATAAAGACTGGACAAACTGTCTATTTCTGTTATTCAAACAATCCCCACCATACAAAAATAAACACAGTAAACCCCTTCTTTAGATCGATCATGTTTTGGTTAAATTAACACGCACTACGTAGTGTATTCTATTAGATGGGGGGATTGTTTTGAAAATGCATTCGGTGATTGTATCAAATTAATTGGCATCTGAGACTTATAAACAAAACGGAGCCTCGAGGTTTTGTTACAATATGAAATCTTATTATTTTTTTTATTGATTGTAAAGTTAATTATAAAACTACAATTAAGTATTACATTTTATGCTGTCGACTCCGATTTGCTTCCATAGCCTTTGTCCAACCAAGAACAAACTACAAGGCAGCAGTTGTTTGATTTTGGAGTTGTCTCTCCTAAAAGAGTTGCTGTCCCCAGCTATCGGAGCCTTATCTATCCGGGGGCTTGAACTCGGGACTTTTCGGTTTAGCAAGCATGACGCGACTACGCCGACCACTACATTATGAAAGATAGGCTACAATTTTAATGCTTTAACTGAAATTCTAATTCCATATCAAAGCATACACAATTATTAAACTAGGCATAAATGTTTTTCTAACCCTAGAAATAACATGTCTAATGTTGCTTCAACCCTTGCATATTTGTAACAGCAGACCAACGTTTATCTAACAATATCAAAATGCTTTTATTCCTAGCTATTTTGTAAACACACATCCTATACTAAACGATATGTTTGTATGGGTGTTTACAAATAGCATTTAGATAGTGTTATATAAACGTTGGTCTGCTGTTAGTGATATGCAAGGGTTCAAGTAACAATTGGGCTTGTTAAAAACCTTTAGCGTAACATTTCGTAACATAATGTGCGGCATTAGATAAAACAAGGATAGAGTGTGGCATCTGATGACAACATTGTAGCACTGGATGACATGTAGTGTGGTGACACCAATACGTAGTGTGGCACTGGATGACATCACCATGTGGTGTGGCACTGGATGACATGTAGTAAAGTTACACCAATACGTAGTGTGGCACTGGATGACATGTAGTTTGACAAATATTGCTGTGATATACAATACATCAATATTTGCTATGATATAATAATGTACCACTTTGCTGTTATAAAACGGTGTTCCAATATTGCTGTGACTTATCCTCCACCATTATTGCTATGATAAGACATCTATTGCTGTGATATATCATCTACCAATATTGCTTTGATATAACAAAATAGCTTTGAAATAACACATATTGTTGCGTTATAATATAACATCTACTAATATTTCTATGATATATACTATCATTTCTATCAGGTAGACACCACCTGTCTCCAAATTATCACAACCAAATCTACAATCTAATTAACATCACTTTCAAAATTAAAGTAATTACACCATCGTTTAATTAACATGCACCCCCCTCCCCACCCACATCCAACACTCTAGGCCGCCCTCAGGCATATACATAACACTTTCCTAATATCTCTCGGCATGACTTCAACTCTGGCGTGTTAGGCAATAAGCTGGCGTATCCTATATATATATATATATATATATATATATATATATATATATATATATATATATATATATATATATATATATATATATATGTATGTATAT
>NW_026731928.1:0-135000 GCF_028476545.2 Physella acuta | reverse complement strand
ACAGATATTAAAATTGCTATGCAAGCAACACGAAAATAATTTAAATTACAGTAAATAATTTTTTTGCTCTAGAATAGTGGGTTTTTTTTTCATAACAAATGAAAAATTAATGTTATTTCGAATGGATTTTACATGTTATTTCACTACTTACTTTGAAATAAATATTTAAAGATCGCTTTTTTTTTATTTTAAAAGATAACAGTTTGTCAGTTAATACCCCTCGCCTCCTTGCCCAACCAATCGCATGCTCACTCTTTCTGTTTTGATTCACTTGTGTCCAAAAAAAAGTATTTTTAATACTAAAACTATCATAGAAACACGTAATAAAATTAATTTTTATAATACTGAACAACCCGTTGTGGACTAGACAGTATAACAAAGTAAGTGTCTGAGTTATGCAGCTAGTTAAGTTATTGTTTTCGAACCTGGCTGTCCATTGCGACAGGTGAAGTAGAGTTCACCTGTTTCGGTGACCTCCGCATCTGAAGGGGGAATAGTGCGATCGGCACTATCTATACCAAGCCGCACATACTTAACATGAGCCAGGTACCCATTTCTGCTGGGTGGACTCGTGCGATCTATAGTCTAACCATGTCGTCCAATGAATCATACAGTTAGGTATGTGTTTCAATTCCTGAGCACGACTCATACAGTTGAAATAAAGAAAATTACCGCTGATGCGGGGTTTATTATGAGGTGGGGGTGGGCATGGGTGGGGGGTGAGGGGAGGGGCTACCCGCAGGACAGCTGGTAAAGGGAAATATTAAAATGATTTACGGGTTCCAAAATCGCCTACAAGAGGTGGGGGGGGGGGGGAGAAATCTTATGGCTCTTAGTATAAGACGACATGAGGAGTTGGGGTCAGGCTGAGTTGTGCGACTATGATCTTTGTGACTATGATCTGTGTGACTATGATCTGTGTGACTATGATCTGTGTGACTATGATCTGTGTGACTATGATCTGTGTGACTATGATCTTTGTGACTATGATCTTTGTGACTATGATCTGTGTGACTATGATCTGTGTGACTATGATCTTTGTGACTATGATCTTTGTGACTATGATCTTTGTGAATATGATCTTTGTGACTATGATCTGTGTGACCTGTGTGACTATGATCTTATTGATCTGTGTGACTATGATCTTTGTGACTATGATGTGTGTGACTATGATGTGTGTGACTATGCTCTTTGTGACTATAATCTGTGTGACTATAATCTGTGTGACTATGATCTGTGTGATTATGATCTTTGTGACTATGCTCTTTGTGACTATAATCTGTGTGACTATTATCTGTGTGACTATGATCTGTGTGATTATGATCTTTGTGACTATGCTCTTTGTGACTATAATCTGTGTGACTATAATCTGTGTGACTATGTTCTTTGTGACTATGATCTTTGTGACTACTATCTGTGTGACTATTATCTGTATGATGTGTGTGATGTTTCAGAAATAGCAATTTGTCTTAAAACAAAAAAATGTTTTTTTTAAATCAATAATTTAGATTGGTTGGATTAGGACGTCATTTTAAAGATGTCCGTACTTTTTTAACGTTGAGAGAAAATCGACGGAAAGGGGGAGATCGGGATGGTTGTGTCGGTAAAGCTCATGTTTACTCAACTGAAAAGTCCCGAGTTCGATACCCAGGACAGATGAGGCTCGATAGCTAAGGAAGGCAACACATCTAGGGGAAAGAACTCCAATTTTTTTTTTTAAAAATGCTGTTTTGTGGACGTAGGTTATAGTAGCAAATCAAAAAAGAAAAGCAGGGTGAAATCAGAGTCAGCGGCCTATACGGTGCATAACAAATTGATACGTATACAATTATTTTGGAGGGAATCCTTTCCAACATTACAAGAAAAATAAACCGGGAGTGATCTCCCCTAAACTTTCTCGAATATTCTTATATAACATGGAATATAGACATGATTTTTAATTACTTAAACTTTTAAAAATAGAATAGAATCTCATAGAAAAAAGGATTGCGCACCAAGCGAACGCCAAAACAAAATTTGCATGATAGTGCGCAATATTATTAGTACTTTATAAATTTACATGCGTTTTTTGAGAAATAGGAAATAGCGTAAATTAGTAATTCCGGTCAACGGAAATTACTCAAAATTGGATAGAAAGTAGATAATTAGATCTTTTACATACGTGTGAAATTTCATTCATCTATCTGAAATAGTACTCAAGTTATAAGCTTTTGAAAAATTCAAAGTAGGAAAAGTACCATTTCCGGTTATCGGAAATCGCTCAAAAGTTGATACGGATCTACGATTTTGATAAAATACTTATATATAAAATTTCATTTACCTAGCTGTAACGGTACTCAAGTTATCGTGTTTACACATAGACATACGGACAAGATTGCAAAATTATGTTTTTCCGTATCAGTGAGATGTAAAACGTCGAGATTTGTAAAAATCTCAAATTTTTTTTGCACGATAACAAGACTTTCTCTATACTTCGTATATACGAGAAAGTAAAAATAAAAGTGATTGCCTAAAGTAGAAGTTGGGGCGTTTGTTAATCGAGGTACGATAGTCTTGAATTAAGTGGCTCAATGTTTAACTGTGAGCAGGTTATTTTGTTTCAGTTTTAATATTAGCAAACAGATAGCCATTTTGGTTTGCTATAATTTGAATGCAATAGTTAATACCTTGCCTGTTCGACATGCTTCTATTTCAACAAAGAATGAATCATTCCACATGACTTGAGATACAAGTGCCCTGAACCCTGCCCATTGTCCCTGGACTCATGGTGTGCATCCCAGTTTGTATTACAGTGATAGATTGAGCGTTACCAATATTTACAGTTGAATGTGTTCTGTTCCATCAACAGCACATGAACATTGAGACTTGATTAGTTTGATCTGGTAACAGCAGTTTTATTTTATCATAGCGTATTTTTGAACGAAGACAAACGTAGTTGTTACCGTGTTATTTCATTATTAAAATTTATATCTTTTACTTGTATGTAAAATTTTCATTTATCTATCTAAAAAAGTACTCCAGTTATAGGCTTTTGAAAAATTCAAACTAGAAAAAGTTCCACTTTCGGTTATCGGAAATCGCTGAAAACTTGAAAAGGATCTACAAATTTTATATAATACTTATATATGAAATTTCATCAACCTAGTTTTAACGGTACTCAAGTTATCGTGTTTACAGACACACATCCACACATCCGGACAGAATTGCTAAGTCCAGTTTTTCCGACAAGATTACGCGTAAAACGCCGAAATTTTAATAAATCTGGATTTAGAATTTTTGCCCGATTAAAATAAGTCCCATATACTCCGTTTCTGATAAAGTACTGAGAAGTAAAACAATTGAAACTGTCAAAATTTCATGTGAATTTTGTGCACAATTACAATACTTTCTCTATACTCTGTATACGAGAAAGTATAAACGGGGAGTGATCTCCCCTAAACTTTCTCGAATATTCTTATACAAAACATCAGGGGATGGGATCTCAGGATATAGTTATGTTTTTTAATCCATTTTAAATACTTAAACTTTTATAAAATATAATAGAATCTCATAGAAAATAGAAATGCGCATTAAGCGAACGCCAAAACAAAATGTGCATAATATTAAAGTTTAAGTAAAAAAAAAATCATGTCTATATTCCGAGTTGCCATCCCACGTAGTGTTATAATAGAATATTCGAGAAAGTTTAGAGGAGATCACTCCCGGTTTATTTGCTTCTTCCATGCAATATTTTCACTGCAAATCTTATTATCAATGTATTTTGGGAAAAGGGGTAATGAATTTTGGGGGTTCGTTCGAAGTCACAATAACATCGTCTTTTCCCTTTTCGTACACAAGACACAGATGGGCAGATGAAGTGGAGTTCATATGTCTCAATAACCTCTGCGCTTTGCACAGTCGTCTTAGTTTCCCTAACGTAAGTCAGGTACCCATCAGAGCTGAGTGGACTCATGGATAACCTATAGCACCGAGCCCGGGATCCGAACTCGAGACTTTAGAGTTAGCTCTATTCTCCTACCACGTCTCCGCCGTGTTGAAATATAAGGCAGAAAATAAAATAGCCAAGAATCGGCGGATTATAAAGTGTATGTTGTGTTGTCTTTCTAAGATGCAATAGATGAGCAATACTTCCTTAATATGGAAGAGTTTCCTTCGTTTAATTCTAAGAATAAACTTTTTCTGTCTCCCAGTATTTATAAGCTTTTATTTAGTTCACAACGTCTGTTTGTTCGTTTGTTTGTGTGTTTGTGGCAAATCTTGTAACTCATTTTTTTTGCCCACTTCTAATGCAACGACTGCGTCTTTCACGATGTATTGAAAGCGTTTTGAAGCAAATATTTTTAGTCACACGATTGGTAATAACGAATTAACAAATTATGAATTACTAAAAAGTAAAATAATAAAATAAATATAAAAAAAGTATTTCTAATAGCAAGCTTTTAAATGCACTGAAAAAAATTAGATAATAAAACTAAATTGCTTTCTTTCATAAAAGCTTTGGTTTCTAAAATATGTAAAAGAACACATGAGCGACCAAAGCTTTAATGAAAGAAAGTAAATTGTTATCTTATTTTAGTGCATTTAAAAGCTTTTTATAAGAAAGGCTTTTTATATTTTTTTTATTTATTTTTTATTTGACAAATAAAATAAATCCTGACACTTTATCCACACAAAAAAAACAACAGATTAGCGTCAAATAGACTGATAAATGTCAGACAGACACAAACAGATAAGCCTGAGACAGACAAAAGACAGACTTAAATCAGACGGAAACTGTCAACACCCTCGCGTGCAGACGTGCGCCGAAAAATGTGAGGTCAAGGTCACGCCTGTCACTGATAGAATTAAATAATCTGCACGTGCCGAGTTATTTAAAACCCTTTCCCCAATGACGTCAGCCACTACAACTTTAAAAAAATCTGGATAAGATAGGGATGTTTTAGAATGTATTTCAAATAGTTGAGTTTGGCCTTTCCATTTTTCTTGGCAACTAAAATACAAACCATATCAAGCATAGACACCTATGTGTATGCGTATGCGTATGTGTATGTGCATCTGTGCATGTGCATGGGTATATTCATTTATAGAGCCTATATATATATATATATATATATATATATATATATATATATATATATATATATATATATATATATATATAAATTTATGTATTTATATATAGGCCTACATATATTCATATATATGTGTGTATACATGTGTGTATGTGTATTTGTATGTTTTTGCGGGTGCGTGTGTATGTGTGTGTGTATCTTTTTATATATAGGGCCTATATGTATGTATTTATATACATGTATATATATATATATATATATATATATATATATATATATATATATATATATATATATATATATATATATATATATATATATATATATATATGTGTGTGTGTGTGTACGTGTACGTGTGTATGTAAGTGCGTGTACGTATGTATGTATGTGTGTGTATATTAGTGTGTCTTCACACCATCCCCGTTAGTATCTCACAAAATATCTTAACGTTACATCTCCCAGTATCTCGCAATAATGGGGCCGGGAGTCCCCCTTAGGGAGACGCAAAGGCGTAGCGACCCTTCCCGGCGCCCTGGGACAAACTTTCAATTTGGCGCCCCACTCAAACTATTTATAATGCAAAAATGCAGCTGAAATGACATTTTAATTTTGTTTTTACAACCCATTTTGGCGCCCCCTAAGGTCGGCGCCCGGGGACATATGTACCCCCCCTGCCCCCCCCCCCCCCCCATCGCTGCGCCTCTGGGGAGACGACTGTGTAAAGCGTAATTAACGCCCTACGCCCCCCCCCCCCCCACACACACACACAACCTGGACTTGTTCTCATGGACAGCGGAAGTATATGTCGTGTGTGTGTGGCGGGGGGGGGGGGGCGGGGGGCGGGTGATAGCGACCATGGGTATCAGATGTGAGGCACGTGTTTTAAGCACGTGATTTGTTGGACCGAACACTCAAGCGTGGCGTTTGATTGGACTGGTTTTTTTATGTTGTTGTCTCGCTGTTTATGTTCTGTCGTCTGCATATATGTAAGAGATGGACCTGTGTGGGTTGACGATGTAGAGTATTTAATAGTGGCAGTATGCGCAGTAATGTTATACTACGCAGGACTTATTGGATTTCTCTGATCACATGCTCAATTTTCATAAAACTATTAAACCTTTTTTAATTTTAACAAAATAAGGTGTTTTGTGCGTCATTTTTACTTAAATTAATATTCAAGACGTAAAAATTTGTGATGATTTTTATTTCTTAAACTTATGTTGTCTAATTAAATTTATTAAACTTGTCAGATAAAGAGCTATAATGAGGTGTGGTCACGCAAGTATTTACGGAAGACATTCTCTTTTTTTTTTCCCCCATTTATTACAAATGTTGAAATGTGGCCATTTCTATCATAACCTCACAGTGTCGTAGGAAACATGGGATAGCTTTTTAGGCTGTTGTTAATTACTGGGGTGGGAAAAATGGATAGCCGGTCGATAGTCAGACTGGGTAAAGGTTTAAGTTTTTTTTTACTAAAAAAAGGTAAGAAGGCGGAGGTTACTTTGTTAGGTGGTCATCCATAAATGACGTCACGCTTTTTTCCCGATTTTTACTCCCCCTCCCCCCTCCCCTAGGTCACATCGACGTCACGCCTTTTTTGACGATTTTTACCTCCCCCCCCTCCCCTCCGTCACACGTCGTCACAAAAAGCCAGACCCCCCCTAAAATGACGTCACTTCTCAGCCTACAACCCCCCTCAAAATTGCAGTTGAATTTTTTTTTAAACATCGATATTTTTCCAAAATCTTGTCAGAACTCTGTCAACATAGAGTATTTTAATCAATTCCTATTATTATTTATTAAAACTGTTTTCTAAAACGCTAAATAACGTCTAAAATTCGTTTTCTAACATTTCTTATCTATAAAGCAAAAGTGTGACGTCGCACCATCTGAACCCCCCCCCCCCCTTTTTTTTCTACCTCCCCCCCCCCTTCCCCGAATAGATGCCTGGAAGAAATTCTTTTTTCCAATAATTTTATCTTTCTCGTTGGGGCAACCGTGTCGATATGTAGTTGTTGGACTACACACATGGAATGTTGTAGGCCTATATTAACAAATGGAATGTTGTAGGCCTATATTAACAAATGGAATGTTGTATGCCTATATAAACAAATGGAATGTTGTATACAAACAAATGGAATGTTGTATATAAACAAATGGAATGTTGAATACAAACAAATGGAATGTTGTAGGCCTATATAAACAAATGGAATGTTGTATACAAACAAATGGAATGTTGTATATAAACAAATGGAATGTTGTATACAAACAAATGGAATGTTGTAGGCCTATATAAACAAATGGAATGTTGTATACAAACAAATGGAATGTTGTATATAAACAAATGGAATGTTGTATACAAACAAATGGAATGTTGTATATAAACAAATGGAATGTTGTATACAAACAAATGGAATGTTGTATATAAACAAATGGAATGTTGTGTATAAACAAATGGAAAGTTGTATACAAACAAATGGAATGTTGTATATAAACAAATGGAATGTTGTATATTACCAAATGGAATGTTGTAGGCCTATATAAACAAATGGAATGTTGTAGGCCTATATAAACAAATGGAATGTTGTATATAAACAAATGGAATGCTGTATACAAACAAATGGAATGTTGTATTTAACAAATCAAATGTCAGCAGCGTGACATACAAACAGGGAAACGAAATCACGCGATGTCATCTTAAGTACACTCTGTTATCTCATAAGTGAGGTGATTGTGTATTGAGGTGAGGTTCAACGATGAGATGAAATGTTATACATTTAAGTCCCCTTTTCAAACCTGATAATCCAGGGAGCGACGTGAGTTAGGTACCCATCAGAGCTGAGTAGACTCAGTACGTTCAACTGACATGAACCCGGAATCGAACTTGAGACTTTCTGGTTCGCAGGCTAGCGCTCTACCTCTAAGCCACGCCGTCCCATTATACAGGACATCAATATATTTTGTTTACACCCGCTCTTTGTGTATTCTTTCCTCTATTGATATTTTAAAATGTTAATTAAGAATATTTTATTTCAATTTTTTTTCGTTAGTTAGGTTACACCCCAGAAACTCCCAAATATGTGACGTGTGTAAGAAGCCAGGGGTAGGCAAGACGTGGACTCGAACCTCCCACCATGCCGGAGTGGAGCTCGGCGTGCACGTTTTGGTGCCGGAAGTTGTGCGCAGACGTCCATGTCAAGTTCCAGAAGAAGAAGATCTTGACGTTCTCTGTGATACTGGGGACTCTCCTGTTTGTTTCGGTCGGGACTTTGTGGTTTAACAACTCCAGTGGTGAGTGTCTGGGACTTGTGGTGGCCTGGTCTTTGGGGAAGGCTCTGCTAGTTTGTGCTTCTTTTCTTCGCTTTTAATTTTAATACTGAACGATATTTTCGTCTTCTTCTTCCTCGCTCTTAATTTTAATACTGAAAGATATTTTCTTCTTCTTCCTCGCTCTTATATTTTAATACTGAAAGAGATTTTCTTCTTCTTCCTCGCTCTTATATTTTAATACTGAAAGAGATTTTCATCTTCTTCCTCGCTCTTATATTTTAATACTGAAAGAGATTTTCTTCTTCTTCTTCGCTCTTATATTTTAATACTGAAAGATATTTTTCTCCAACACAATTTCGTATTAAATGTCAACATGTTTTGCGCCAATCTGGTCGTAAACCCACTCTTGTCACAACTCACTCTTGTCACAACTCACTCTTGTCACAACTCACTCTTGTCACAACTCACTCTTGTCACAACTCACTCTTGTCACAACTCACTCTTGTCACAACTCACTCTTGTCACAACTCACTCTTGTCACAACTCACTCTTGTCAAAACTCACTCTTGTCACAACTCACTCTTGTCACAACTCATTCTTGTCACATCTCACTCTTGTCACAAATCACTCTTGTCACATCTCACTCTTGTCACAACTCACTCTTGTCACAACTCACTCATGTCACAACTCACTCATGTCACAACTCACTCATGTCACAACTCACTCATGTCACAACCCACTCTTGTCACAACTCACTCTTGTCATAACTCACTCTTGTCACAACCCACTCTTGTCACAACTCATTCTTGTCACAACTCACTCATGTCACAACTCACTCTTGTCATAACTTACTCTTATCACAACTCACTCTTGTCATAACTTATTCTTGTCACAACTCACTCTTGTCATAACCTACTCTTGTCACAACTCACTCTTGTCATAACTTATTCTTGTCACAACTCACTCTTGTCATAACTCACTCTTTTCAACCCACTCTTGCCACAACTCACTCTTGCCACAACTCACTCTTGTCACAACTCACTCTTGTCACAACTCACTCATGTCACAACCCACTCTTGTCATAACTTATTCTTGTCACAACTCACTCTTGTCATAACCTATTCTTGTCACAACTCACTCTTGTCACAACCCACTCATGTCACAACTCACTCTTGTCATAACTTATTCTTGTCACAACTCACTCATGTCACAACTCACTCTTGTCATAACTTACTCTTGTCACAACTCACTCTTGTCATAATTTATTCTTGTCACAACTCACTCTTGTCATAACTTATTCTTGTCACAACTCACTCTTGTCATAACTTATTCTTGTCACAACTCACTCTTGTCACAACTCATTCATGTCACAACTCACTCATGTCACAAATCACTCTTGTCGTAACTTACTCTTGTCACAACTCACTCTTGTCACAACTTACACTTGTCACAACTCACTCTTGTCACAACTCACTCATGTCACAACTCACTCTTGTCATAACTTATTCTTGTCACAACTCACTCTTGTCATAACTTACTCTTGTCACAACTCACTCTTGTCATAACTTATTCTTGTCACAACTCACTCTTGTCATAACTTATTCTTGTCACAACTCACTCTTGTCACAACTCACTCTTGTCATAAATCTCTCTTGTCAAAACTCACTCTTGTCACAACTCACTCATGTCACAACTCACTCTTGTCACAACTCACTCTTGTCATAACTTCTTCTTGTCACAACTCACTCTTGTCATAACTCACTCTTGTCATAACTTACTCTTGTCACAACTCACTCTTGTCATAATTTATTCTTGTCACAACTCACTCTTGTCATAACTTATTCTTGTCACAACTCACTCTTGCCATAACTTATTCATGTCACAACTCACTCATGTCACAACCCACTCTTGTCATAACTTATTCTTGTCTCAACTCACTCATGTCACAACTCACTCATGTTACAACTCACTCTTGTCACAACTCACTCTTGTCACAACTCACTTTTGTCATAACTTACTCTTGTCATAACTTACTCTTGTCACAACTCACTCTTGTCATAACTTATTCTTGTCACAACTCACTCTTGTCACAACTCACTCTTGTCACAACTCACTCTTGTCATGACTCTCTCTTGTCATAACTCACTCTTGTCACAACTCACTCATGTCACAACTCACTCTTGTCATAACTTACTCTTGTCACAACTCACTCTTGTCACAACTCACTCTTGTCACAACTCACTCTTGTCATAACTTACTCTTGTCACAACTCACTCTTGTCATAACTTATTCTTGTCACAACTCACTCTTGTCACAACTCACTCTTGTCATAACTCACTCTTGTCACAACTCACTCTTGTCATAACTTATTCTTGTCACAACTCACTCATGTCACAACTCACTCTTGTCATAACTCTCTCTTGTCATAACTCACTCTTGTCACAACTCACTCTTGTCACAACTCACTCTTGTCATAACTTACTCTTGTCACAACTCACTCTTGTCACAACTCACTATGTCACAACTCTCTCTTGTCATAACTCACTCTTGTCACAACTCACTCATGTCACAACTCACTCTTGTCACAACTCACTCTTGTCATAACTTACTCTTGTCACAACTCACTCTTGTCACAACTCACTATGTCACAACTCTCTCTTGTCATAACTCACTCTTGTCACAACTCACTCATGTCACAACTCACTCTTGTCATAACTTACTCTTGTCACAACTCACTCTTGTCACAACTCACTCATGTCACAACTCACTCTTGTCATAAATTATTCTTGTCACAACTCACTCTTGTCACAACTAAATGTTTCTTCAAGACTTTACCATATATTTTCTATATAAATTCCATTTCGGTCGGGACTTTGTGGTTTAACAACTCCAGTGGTGAGTGCCTTGGACTTGTGGTGGCCTGGTCTTAGGTGAAGGCTCTGCTATTTTGTGCTTCTTCATCTTCGCTCTTAATTTTAATACTGCAACATATTTTCTTCTTCTTCCTCGCTCTTAATTTTAATACTGAAAGATATTTTCTTCTTCTTCCTCGCTCTTATATTTTAATACTGAAAGAGATTTTCTTCTTCTTCCTCGCTCTTAATTTTAATACTGAAAGATATTTTCTTCTTCTTCCTCGCTCTTATATTTTAATACTGAAAGATATTTTCTTCTTCTTCCTCGCTCTTAATTTTAATACTGAAAGATATTTTCTTCTTCTTCCTCGCTCTTATATTTTAATACTGAAAGAGATTTTCTTCTTCTTCCTCGCTCTTAATTTTAATACTGAAAGATATTTTCTTCTTCTTCCTCGCTCTTATATTTTAATACTGAAAGAGATTTTCATCTTCTTCCTCGCTCTTAATTTTAAAACTGAAAGAGATTTTTATCTTCTTCCTCGCTCTTAATTTTAAAACTGAAAGAGATTTTCTTCTTCTTCTTCGCTCTTATATTTTAATACTGAAAGATATTTTCTTCTTCTTCCTCGCTCTTAATTTTAAAACTGAAAGAGATTTTTATCTTCTTCCTCGCTCTTAATTTTAAAACTGAAAGAGATTTTCTTCTTCTTCTTCGCTCTTATATTTTAATACTGAAAGAGATTTTCATCTTCTTCCTCGCTCTTAATTTTAAAACTGAAAGAGATTTTTATCTTCTTCCTCGCTCTTAATTTTAAAACTGAAAGAGATTTTCTTCTTCTTCTTCGCTCTTATATTTTAATACTGAAAGAGATTTTTCTCTAACACAATTTCGTATTAAATATCAACATATTATGCGCCAATCTGGTCGTAAACCCACTCATGTCACAACTCACTCATGTCACAACTCACTCATGTCACAACCCACTCTTGTCACAACTCACTCTTGTCATAACTTACTCTTGTCACAACTCACTCTTATCATAACTTATTCTTGTCACAACTCACTCTTGTCATAACTCACTCTTGTCATAACTCACTCTTGTCACAACTCACTCTTGTCATAACTTATTCATGTCACAACTCACTCATGTCACAACTCACTCTTGTCATAACTCTCTCTTGTCATAACTCACTCTTGTCACAACTCACTCTTGTCACAACTCACTCTTGTCATAACTTACTCTTGTCACAACTCACTCTTGTCACAACTCATTATGTCACAACTCTCTCTTGTCATAACTCACTCTTGTCACAACTCACTCATGTCACAACTCACTCTTGTCATAACTTACTCTTGTCACAACTCACTCTTGTCACAACTCACTCATGTCACAACTCACTCTTGTCATAACTCTCTCTTGTCATAACTCACTCTTGTCACAACTAAATGTTTCTTCAAGACTTTACCATATATTTTCTATATAAATTCAATTTCGGTCGGGACTTTGTGGTTTAACAACTCCAGTGGTGAGTGCCTTGGACTTGTGGTGGCCTGGTCTTAGGTGAAGGCTCTGCTATTTTGTGCTTCTTCATCTTCGCTCTTAATTTTAATACTGCAACATATTTTCTTCTTCTTCCTCGCTCTTAATTTTAATACTGAAAGATATTTTCTTCTTCTTCCTCGCTCTCATGTCACAACCCACTCTTGTCATAACTTACTCTTTTCACAACTCACTCTTGTCATAACTTATTCTTGTCACAACTCACTCATGTCACAACTCACTCTTGTCATAACTTACTCTTGTCACAACTCACTCTTGTCATAATTTATTCTTGTCACAACTCACTCTTGTCATAACTTATTCTTGTCACAACTCACTCTTGTCATAACTTATTCTTGTCACAACTCACTCTTGTCACAACTCATTCATGTCACAACTCACTCATGTCATAACTTATTCTTGTCACAACTCACTCTTGTCACAACTCACTCTTGTCATAAATTTCTCTTGTCATAACTCACTCTTGTCACAACTCACTCATGTCACAACTCACTCTTGTCACAACTCACTCTTGTCATAACTTATTCTTGTCACAACTCACTCTTGTCATAACTCACTCTTGTCATAACTTACTCTTGTCACAACTCACTCTTGTCATAATTTATTCTTGTCACAACTCACTCTTGTCATAACTTATTCTTGTCACAACTCACTCTTGTCATAACTTATTCATGTCACAACTCACTCATGTCACAACCCACTCTTGTCATAACTTATTCTTGTCTCAACTCACTCATGTCACAACTCACTCATGTTACAACTCACTCTTGTCACAACTCACTCTTGTCACAACTCACTTTTGTCATAACTTACTCTTGTCATAACTTACTCTTGTCACAACTCACTCTTGTCACAACTCATTCTTGTCACATCTCACTCTTGTCACAACTCACTCTTGTCACAACTCACTCTTGTCACAACTCACTCTTGTCACAACTCACTCTTGTCACAACTCACTCATGTCACAACCCACTCTTGTCATAACTTATTCTTGTCACAACTCACTCTTGTCATAACCTATTCTTGTCACAACTCACTCTTGTCACAACTCACTCTTGTCACAACCCTCTCTTGCCAGAACTCACTCTTGTCACAACCCTCTCTTGCCAGAACTCACTCTTGTCACAACTCACTCTTGTCACAACTCACTCTTGTCACAACCCACTCTTGTCACAACCCACTTTTGTCACAACCCACTTTTGTCATAACTCACTCTTGTCACAACTCACTTTTGCCATAACTCACTCTTGTCACAACTCACTCTTGCCACAACTCACTCTTGCCACAACTCACTCTAGTCACAACCCACTCTTGTCACAACTCACTCTTGCCACAACTCACTCTTGTCACAACTCACTCTTGTCATAACTTACTCTTGTCATAACTCACTCTTGTCACAACTCACTTTTGCCATAACTCACTCTTGTCACAACTCACTCTTGCCACAACTCACTCTTGCCACAACTCACTCTTGTCATAACTTATTCTTGTCATTTCCCCAACGCTCCACTCAATGTCTCTTCCAGACTTTTTTCTCCGAGGTGGGGGAGGGGGGGCACTTGAAATTTTAGGAGGAGGCGGACTAAAATTTCCAAGGGGGGGGGGGGAGGGCGGACACTGGTAAAAGTATATATTTTCTATATAAATTCCATTTCGTTCTGGGGGGTGGGGGTAGACTTTCAGATATGCCTGGAAGAAACACTGGCTCCACGCTCAAAAAATTATGACTCCATACTTGCCCTACCTCCTCCAAAGCCCTGATTTCAAAATAAATGTTTTTTTCCTCCAGGGCTGACCTACAAAATTATCTACATAGAAAACACGTCATCGCCGCACCCAATGACGTCATCCCCCACCCCCAGCGGGTCAACTGTGAGCGTGGGGCCACCCAAACTCCAAGTCTTGCTGATGACCTACGGCCGGAGCGGCTCGTCCTTCACCTCTGCCCTCATTAGCCACCACCCCGATGTTTTCTTCACCTTTGAACCTTTGTATGTCGTTATGAGGCAGATAGAGGCTGAACAGAGAAAGCCTTTCGTGTAAGTGGGGGGGGCTTTGTGTAAGTGGGGCTTTCGTGTAAGTGGGGCTTTCGTGTAAGTGGGGCTTTTGTGTAAGTAGGACTTACGTGTAAGTAGGGCTTTTGTGTAAATGGGGCTTTTATGTAAGTGGAGCTTCCGTGTAAGTGGGGGCTTTCGTTTAAGTGTGGCTCTCGTGTAAGTGGGGCTTTCGTAAAAGTGGGGCTTTCATGTGAGTGGGGATTTCATGTAAGTTGGGCTTTCATGTAAGTGGAGCTTCCTTGTAAGTGGGAGGTTCGTGTAAATGGGGGGCTTTTGTGTAAGTGGGGGGGGGGGCTTTCGTGTAAGTTGGGCTTTCATATAAGTGGGGTTCGTGTGAATGGGGGTTGGGGCATTCATGTAAGTTGGGCTTTCATGTAAGTGGGGCTTTCGTGTAAGTGGGGCTTTCGTGTAAGTGGGGATTTCGTGTAAGTAGGGCTTTCGTATAAGTGGGGCTTTCATGTGTGTGGGACTTTCATGTAAGTGAGAGCTTTCGTGTAAGTAGTGCTTATACATAAGGGAGGTAAAAACCATCCTATACTATTGATACATTTATATAAATGCTAACCCAGATGTAACTAACTAAAATAATGTATTACTACGTGCATTACTACGTGATGTGTTAATGTAACACCTTCATGCAGTGGCGTCACAAGGCGGAGGGGGGGGGGGGGCGTCCACATCGGGTAACACCATTTAAAGGGTGGCACTACGACAAACAAAATAGTAAAATTTACTGTCAAAACAATGTTTTATCCAGTTCAATAAAAAATATTAGGGGACCAAACCGAAAATGCAAATTTGTTGTTGTGGGGTGGTGTGACACCCTCAGTTACCGCACCGGGTGACACCCGACCTAGTGACGCCATTGCTGACTTGTGGTGTGTTAGCAATATGTTTAATTGAAAATTGATCGAATGTTTATTAAATGTAGCTTACGTTAAATTCTATAGACACATGATCTAGTCTTAGCTTTATTATTAAGTCCTGTGTTTACTAAACGGGAGGAAAGGTGGTTTCTTATGGACCCAAATTTTTGTGGCAAAACGCTAAAGAATATTTAAAACATGAAAACGTCTTTAGTAAATTATTAAATGTGTGCATATTTTTATATTTGAAAAGATGGTGGTTTCTGTATTTTAAGACAAAAGTTAAACATTATCGACTACTTAGGTCAGTGTTTCTTTCAGTCTAACATACCCTCCCCCCCGCGAACGAAATTTTTATACATAGTATATACTTTAACCACTATCCGCCCTCCCCGGGAAATTTAAGTCCCACTTTCACCCCCAGTATACCCCAAAAGTTTCAAGTACCCTCACCCCACGGAGAAAAATGTCAGAAAGAAACACTGCTTTAAGTTCAGGAATGTTACTTTTATTTTACAGCCTAATGTTACTTAAATTCAAATTGTAAACTTCTAAAGTTACATTAATTAAAATTGTAAACTTCTAAAGTTACATTAATTTAAATCGTAAACTTATAATGTTACTTTAAATCAAATTGGAAACTTCTAAAGTTACTTTGATTAAAATTGTAAATTTCTAAAGTTACTTTAATTCAAATTGTAAACTTCTAATCTTACTTTAATTCCAATTGTAATCTTTTAAAGTTGCTTTAATTCTAATTATAAACTTATAATGTTTTTTTAATTCAAATTGTAAACTTCTAAAGTTACTTTAATTCAAATTGTAAACTTCTAAAGTTACTTTAATTCAAATTGTAAACTTCTAAAGTTACTTTAATTCAAATTGTAAACTTCTAAAGTTACTTTAATTAAAATTGAAAATTCTAAAATTACTTTGATTCCAATTGTAAACCTCTAAACTTACTTTAATTCCAATTGTAAACTTCTAAACTTACTTTAACTCCAATTGTAAACTTTCCTCAGCAGGGGATGGCACCGACTACGTACATTTGCTAAGTAAAATTCGTTGTCGCTTCTAGTTTACATTTTAGACTGCTAGACTTTTCCAGTTTGCATCATTGTTGGGGGTGGGGGGGGGGGGGGGTGGGGATTTGACACTCCATGTAAAAACTCTGTTGAAGTGGAGTTTACAATATCGTTTCGGGAAAAAAAATGTTTTATTTACAGAAAATATTTCATTTAAATCAGTAAAAACTACTACAGGTTAATTAAAGCAATATAAAATTGGCTTTAAAATGTCAATAACTAGATCTACATTTGATTTAAACTGCCTGTTCAGGCAAAATATTTGGGGAAAATAAATATAAGAAAAACGGAATGAAAAATTGTAGTGTATAATTTAAACGGGTAACCAAGTTTTCTGTTTACACTTTAAGACAAGAATGTTAAAGAAAATTTTGTTATGATAAAGTTTAAACTGATTCATTCATTTTTATACAATACTTTTTTTTTAAAATCACATTTGAAATTACTTTCTATTATAAATTTATTGTGTTTGTGCTTCATTGTTTAATTATTTTCTGGAAGCTGTCTTTTTAACGTTAGAATTAAGGTGAAGGTTGTTGTTAGTCGTAAAGGTGAAGGCCATTGTGCTTTTTCGTTTATCACAAAGGTGGCGGTCGCTTGGTGTGATTTGGACAGTCGGAAAACAGTGACACTAGGGTCACATATTAACAGTGACACATCAACAGTCACACAACAACAAGAGTCACACAAGAGTCACGCATCAACAGTCACACATCAACAGTCACGCATCAACAGTCACACATCAACAGTCACACATCAACAGTCACACATCAACAGTCACACAACAGTCACACATCAACAGTCACACATCAACAGTCACACATCAACAGTCACACATCAACAGTCACACATCAACAGTCACACAACAGTCACACATCAACAGCCACACATCAACAGTCAGACATCAACAGTCACGCATCAACAGTCACACATCAATAGTCACACATCAACAGTCACACAACAGTCACACAACAGTCACACAACAGTCACACATCAACAGCCACACAGCAGAAAAATACCTGCCGATTCTTTTTGGTTGTACATCAGCCGTTTAACTACCGTTCTAAAACCTAAAAGATTTCCAAAGCTCTAAAACGGTATAATTCTAATAGTAATACACAATAATTGAGCGTTTCCTAGAATTTAGACTAAAAGATATGTTCTTGAAAAAAAGGTATTTAAATTTTAACAGCATGTTTTTAATAATTTACTTTATTTACTCACTATTTCCTAATTCATCGTTCTCTTTTAACTTGTATCAAATGTATTTATTTTAAATATTATATTATCAAATTTTAGTTACCTCCCCATTATATCTTCCTAACTGTAACTATCACCAAAAATATTATTTACAGAAAACAAATAACATAATACGAACCAGTAGAGATTTTGATACGGTTAACCATCCCATTTTATTTAAAAAATATTCATATTAGCGATTATTCTTCATTATTGTATTCGTGTACATTTCAGAAATGACAAAGAGCTAGAATCAAGGGCCATAATCAATGCATTCCTAAACTGTAAATTTCAACTGGAAGATATCTATGCTTTAGACAACGCCCAGCACAAGAACAGTGACGCCACTAAAGATTTCTACGTGTGTTTACGTGCAAAAGTTAGTTGAAAAGTTGTTCATTAGTTTAGTTGTAAAGTTGCTCATTAATGCTGTATGCAAATTTCAGTTAGTTGCGTGCAATGCAAAAGTTAGTTGTAAACTTGTTAATTAATTCTATATGCAAATTTGTTCGTTAGTTACGTGCAAAAATTAGTTGTAAAGTTGTTCATCAGTTTAGTTGTAAAGTTGCTCATTAATTCTATATGCAAATTTGCTCGTTATTTGCGTGCAAAAGTTAGTTGTAAAACTGTTCATTAGTTTATTTGTAAAACTGTTCATTAATTCTATAAGCAAATGTGTTCGTTAGTTGCGTGCAATGCAAAAATTAGTTGTAAAATTGTTCATTAACTGTTTATGCAAATGTGTTCGTTGGTTACGTGCAAAATTTAGTTGTAAAGTTGTTCATTAATTCTATATACAAATTTGTTCGTTAGTTTTGTGCAAAAGTTAGTTGTAAAACTGTTCATTAGTTTAGTTGTAAAACTGTTCATTAATTCTATAAGCAAATTTGTTCGTTAATTGCGTGCAAAAGTTACTTGTAAAGTTGTTTAGTTGTAAAGTTGTTCGTTAAATACGTGCAAAAGTTAGTTGTGAAATTATTGTTCATTAGTTTAGATGTAAAATTGTTCATATGTTCTACTTGCGTTTACGTCCAAAAAAATTTTTTTGTAAAATTGTTTATTTGTTTTACACTCGTTGAATAATATAATAATACGTATATGGCTTAACATAAACATGAACCTAATTCTAAACTGTTGACTTAAATCCAAATGTAAAATCTAGTAGGCCTGTAGAATATTGTGTATTAGTGATATTTTGCTATATAACATGCCATTTTTCAAAAATAGTATATAAATTAATTAGCAAGCGCTAAATGAAATGTCAAAAATATTTGTTTCAGAAAGATGGCGTCCTCCACCTTGCCTGTTTCCTCCACTTTTTAAAAACCTGCCAGAACCACAAGACAACTTTTGTAAAAACCATCCGATTCCGCGCCAAGTGGGCCGAGTGGTTCCTGGAGAACAGTCCAAATTTTAAACTTCTGTTTTTGGTCCGGTAAGAAAAACAAATGAAAAAGTTTCATTTCATTCAAAGTTTTGGTGTGCTCGGGCTGCTAACCCGTAAGTCTCGAGTTTTGATTCTGGCCAAATACGTCCCTGAGTCAACTCAGCTTTGATGGGTACCTGACTCAGGTAAAGTGAAAGCTGATGAGACCCCGTTATATGAAGGGATAGTGTGGTCAACGCTATACCCAGTCGCCTTTACTTTCACTAACATGAGTTAGGTACCCATCAGAGCTGGATAAACGTTCTACTCACTTGGATTCGAACTCGAGACTATCAGGTTCGCAGGCAAGCGTCCGATGTTTTCGGAAAACTTTGTTTTGCAATATCTTCTGTCTGTCTGTGTATGTAAACACGATAACTGAGTAACATTTCAGTTAGATTAAAGAAATTTCATAACTTTAGTATAGTGTGTTAATTTCTTTCAATTTTTGAGCAATTTCCGGAAGTTTAAATTAGATGAACAAAAGTTCATATGATTATCAATGTTCCCTCTAAGGACCAAGAGTGTGTGTGCAAAAAATATGTTGTGTGCGCGGTGCTAAAAATGACTAGGGCCAGTTTATATGTATGTTTAGGCTTGCAATTAAGCAGAGTAATGAAGGCATGCATTTTGATAAATTAATGGAATAATATGTGTGACTAATGGAACGTATGCAATTAAATGGAGATACGAATACCATCAAAATAAAAAATAAATAATAAAAACTTTCAGAGTTATACTTAGACAACAAGTTATATGGTCGACTTACTGTGTTAAGTAAGACAGGCTTATGGTAATAATGCTAATACCATAACGGTAATACAAACACAATAGTTTAACATATGCAACATTTAATAAAGCGGACTTAAAAACAAATATTAGCTAACCTTTCAGGGGCATTTATTGCAATTTCTCGCGTCTAGCCTTGCATTGCTTCCACACCTTATATGCTTTGTTTAAATCCACATCCTCTTCAGCATTGAGATATAATTTAATTTGCATTAGATTCTCCAAATGTGTGGCTTCAAGTCTATTTCGTGCTTGCACTTTTATTATGTTAATAAGGCTAAAACCTTGTTCGTAAACAGCACTGCATGCTTGGAAGGTACAATAATGTCACTTAACTTTGCAAGTGAGCTAAATTGTTCTTTGTTTGACAAATCTTGCATATTCAGACATATAATTTACAGAAACAGATTTGAGTCTTTTCACTTTATCGAAATTTGGAGTCGTTGTATTGGGTGGTAATTAACTGATCATTTGTTGTACGTAACCGGTCTTTGTACTTTACGCACAGTTGTTTGATATCTTTGACGCCAAACTCAAATGCATTTTTTTAAACCTGTAGAATAAAATAAGATATCCAAAACTGCAGTTCATCTCCTGGAAACCTAACATTAAATGGTCGCAGACTGATTGGCTGTACTGTGTGGTTTGCCTTGTGTCGATTCTTTCGTTTAACTCACACTTTTCTTGGTTTTAATGTTCAGTGTAGTGCTTTATTACGGCTGTTTTCAGAGCTGAGTTATTCCACTAAATACGATTTTGTAGAATACAGAATTGACTGGACGAAATTTAAAATAAAGGATTAGCATTTTATGTACTGTTATGCCATTAACTATAAGCGTGTGGAATGATGTTGCTCGAAGTTCTGTCAGTATGTTCTTTACAACAACCTCGTTGATTACTTGAACAAACTCAAAGGCGTATTTCTTACTTCGCCAACTGTCTGGTATAGAAACATACTTCCCCATGTGGTTATGAATCAGTTGTACCGACAGCATCGAGGCGTTCATCCTTATGGTAAGAAGAACATTATCCGTTCCTGTGACCAATTCGTTGCTCTTGTTGCTTTTGTTACAAGTAGTAGCAGCACAGAACTTACACTTCAGTCCAATCTCATCGGAATATTTGTAGATGCTTTCTAATTCAACCGAAACATTCTTTGATCTGGCGTATCGGTTGTTACTTTAACTTTGAGCCATTCCAGTTTAAACGAATCTATCGCTTTTTTTTTTGTGCCACATTGTTGTACTGCTTGTTACACACATTTTTCCCCAACATTTTCAAATAGCACACAGTTGTGGACATTTATTTCTGATTTACCAAAGCAGTGTGTGCGTACTAAAACATTTCGATCCACATGCACGTAATAATCCCAAGAATCGGATATATAATATATAAATCTTTAAACCAAACACAGCAAAAACATCCACCTTAAGCAACGTAAAACTTGAATCTGACTTGGCTTAATCGTCAAAGTTTCAAGATGAGGAGGAGGGGGGGGGGAGGGGCGGGGGCAAGCGACGATTAAAAAAACTTGCAGGGTCAGCTTCAATTCACAATACAATGCAGGTATTAGATGTCAGCTCCGGTCAGTTTTCGGCTAAACCATTAAATCAAGCAATGGGAGTGTCACACAGCCCCGCTCAGGTGAGAGTTAAGTCATAAACTAGACCTGTGCTATGACAACCGAGGTCACCCCCTCCCTCCAGTCAATGTTTATACCCCAAAACACAAAGACTGTTCGTTTAACAAAACAGGCACTAAAAATGTCGCTTAATTCAAACCACTGGCCACAATTTTCCTTGTGAATCAGGCTAGCCCGACGTTCTGATAATCTGTGCGCGGGGTCAGAAAATGTCTGCGCGGCACATTTTAAAGTACTGCGCGGCCGCGCAGCCGCGCAGCTTAGAGGGAACACTGATGATTATGAGATTGTTTGTTCAGCTTTCTATCAATATTGAAACGTTTTTAAGTGGTACTTTACTCAATTTCCATGGGAACTCGATAGCGTAAGTGCTTTTTCAATTGGGTGGACGAAATCTAAAAGATTAGATTAAGATTTTATACTTCGATTATTTTAAATTTCTAAGTGACCTCCGACATCCGGAAGTGTCAACTTTCCAGTTTCTAAAATACCGATAACTTAAATACCGTTTAAGTTTGGTGGATGAAATTTCACATAGAGGTAATAGCTCTTATTTGGAGATTTCTATCATCAACATTTTGAAGAATTCAGATCCTGAATGGAAATTTTAAAGCATATCCTATTTCTCAAAAACCGTTAGAATTCGATAATGTTATCGCATATTTTCCTTAAAAAACTTTCTAAGAACTTTTCGACTCTTTGAGTTATTCTAAAACAAAACGAGCTGATTTGCCAAAAAAATATGTATTTCTATATCCCGATTTCACTGGCATTGTCATCATAACACTGGATGTTAAATAATACTACACAAGAAAGTTTAGGGGAGCTCATTCCTGCTTTATTTGTGTTCCACTTGTGCATTTATTTATGTTCCATCTATGTATCTATTTGTATTCCATCAATTTATTTATTTGTGTTCCATCTATTTATTGATTTATGTTACATCTATTTATTTATGTATGTTCCATTTATTTATGTTCCATCTATTTATGCTCCATCTATTTAAGTTCCATCTATTTATGAATTTATATTCCATCTATTTATTTATTTATGTACCATCTATTTATGAATTTATATTCCATCTATTTATTTATTTATGTTCCATCTATTTATGTTCCATCTATTTATGTACCATCTATTTATGTATTTCTATTCCAGAGACCCGCGGGCGACCCTGTACTCCCAGTCTCAAGTGTTCCGGGACTTTGACTGGAAAACTGAGGTCCACAACGTCTCTACTGGACACTGCAAGGTCCTGGAGGAAGACCTGAGCCAAGCAGAACGTCTGTCAGCGCTGTACCCAGGTCGGGTCAAGGCCATTCGGTACGAGGAAGGCGCCATGGACCCTTACAACTACACCCGGAGAATCTACGAGTTCCTGGGCCTCGATCTGAACGAGGCGGTCTTGGATTACATACGCAACATCACAAACTCCACAGCGGATGTTAAACAGACACAAAAGGCTTACAGCATTGTGAAGAATAACTCGACCCTGGCCATGAACCGTTGGCGCTACGGGGCGGGGTTTGCCAGCGTTAAGGTCACGGATAGAAACTGTGGGCACTTGTATTCGAAACTTGGGTACAAGTTTGTTCGTTCTCAGAGGGATCTGGAGTCGGATAGGTCACTGGTGGATAGACCGGAACCTGGAGGCTTGTTTGACTAGGTGTTCGTACTCTGAAGCAGGATAACATGATCCTGGAGTGTTGTTCGAACTCCGAAGCAGGATAACCTGATCCTGTTGATTGTTCGACTAAGTGTTCGTACTCCGAAGCAGGATAATCTGATCCTAGAAGGTTGCTCAACTAAGTGTACGTACTCCGAAGCAGGATAACCAGATTCTGGAGGGTTTTCGATTAGATGTTCGTAATTTGAAACAAAATAACTTGATCCTGAGGGTTTTTCAATTACGCGTACGTACTCTGAAACAGGATTGTTCGACTGGTTGTTATTCCTTCTTAACATTTGGTATGTGTATGATTGTTTGATCTTTGAATTACTTTGCTTGACTGAACGTTCGATCTTCGAACCGACAATTTGTGTTGTCGTATTTATTGATTTTTTCATCTTTTGACTATTAAATCACGTAGGCAACACATTTTATTTTAAACACAAACATGTTATCTATATATAAAAATATGCAATCACTCCATTAGAAAACTTAAGGACGTTGTGATTTTAAAAAAATAACAGTAAATCCTTTTTACATGAATATTTTATCTGCCAAATTAAAACGTATGTGATAAGAACATATACGTCTGGTCCTACAGATGTAGATGTATATTCAACAGATAAGTAGAGATAACAATGTTAATTTGACCAAGTAAATGTATCTTAAGATGGTATTTGAAACAGAGTTTGATTGGTGAGATGTTTGTTGTACTTCTTTCACGTGAGATCCTAACCATGGTCATATTGTAGTAAAGTTCTCTTTTCGAAGTTGACGGTCCATGGGGCAAGTGAAGTAGAGTTCACCTGTTTCTGTGACCTCTGCATGTTCATATTAAAGCTAACCTGAAATCCAAGTCACGGTAGTTGAAGTAGAGTCGTTTAGTTTTACATTAGGAAAGTTTGTGTAAGTTTAAGTATGACTAGATTTAGTAGTAGTCATTAGTCTGTCGTTCAACTACGCTAGAAGTTGAAGTCTGTCGTCCTACTAGGCCATAGCTGTAGAAGTCTATCGTCCTAATAGACCACAGATTCAGAAATCTGTCGTCCTTCTAGGCCACAGCTTCAAAAGTCTGTCGTTCAACTACACCATAGTAGTAGCTAATAGCCTGTCATCCTATTATACCTAGTAGCAGAAGTCTGTCGTCTTACTAGGCCATAGCTATAAAAGTCTGTCGTCCTACTTGGCCATAGCTATTAAAGTCTCCCCCTAAGCTAGCAGTAGGTTTTCGTCAAAGAATTCTCCATACAGTTCTAGCCTCTCTCTATTTTACCCAACTCATAATCCATCTATTTTGTATTGTAAGATATTGTTTGTAAAATCTTCTTTCTTCATACATCAAGTCCACTTGCTGTGATATGGGTTTTAGCAGGTTTTATAATGGCTTGTCAATTTTGACTTCTTGAATTTTTCAAACATTTGAAGTTTTCAGTTCCGGTAATGATGTTGTTTTCCTTATACTAAATGTTATCTCCCAAAATACTGTCTTATATATTTATGCGTCTAATAACTTATTATCTTATGTATAAATATTTCATGTAAATTGTTTACAATAAAGTTTATTATACATTTTTATCTTACACATTTATGCTTCTTATAAACTGCTTTCTTATACAATTTTGTCAAATGTTTTTTCTCATAATTTATACTTATATTAAGTATATTTTATATCACAAATGTTTATGTATTTTAATATTGTTTATCTTTATGCTGAATGTTCACATTTGGTCGTTGTTTAGACCTCAGGGAACTCCTAAGCTTATTTGGTCTCATTACATACATATATATATATATAATCCAGCACTTTTTATCTTAAAATGTGGGGGGAAATTTCTTGTTTTATTAAATCTGCTTTAATCTGCTAAACATCGTTGTGGTTTTTTTTTTTTTTTTTTTTTTTTTGACGTGTTGTAAAAAAAAAAGGTATGTAGACTTATATGTCCATTTTCATACAGCATACAGACATACAGCATAGAGTGAAATTCGTGCACCCTTTGAAATGTTTGCTTTTAAAAAAATACAATACATCATCATCATTTTTCCCCGTTGTTGCCCAAGGCACATGGAGACGAGTTCATGTTTCAGTAACCTCGGCCAAAGAAGGGATAGTGTGGTCAGCACTATGCCCAGCCGCCTTTAGTGTTCCTAACTTAAGTTAGGTACCCATCAGAGTTGAGTGGACTCAGGGAAATTCTGCTGGCTTGAACCCGCATTCAACTCGAGATTCTCGGGTTAGCAGTCTAGTGCTCTACCGCTGGGCGAGGTTGTCCCTTACAATACATTATGCTGAGTCATATTTCTTTACAGCAGTTACTTTCATGCATCTCTCCGGGGTTGGAAGGGGGGGGGGAGGCTGAGCACGCATGGCTCTCTCAGATGAAATAGTAAAATAAAATAATGTATATATAAATATATACTTTAACCAAAATCCAGCACCCCCTCCCCCACAAGTACACCCTTCCTCAGAAGTTTCAAGCGCCCCGTACCATCCCCTTCCCCTCCTCTCCTCTCCACTCCCCGTCCCCACCCTACCCCTTCCCTTTCTTCCCTCCCCCCCCCCCCCCCCCCCGAGAAAAGTGAACATTCTTTCTTTGTGGATGAAATTCAGAAATTCAATGCCAAAAGAAATATAATACCCCCTTAACCGCCTTTCCAAAACCCACACACACAAACACACACTTTTCTCTTGACTAATAGCGTTTATAGACAACTCACCAGCATTTTGTTTTATTTCAAAACTTGAAAAAAATCGCATGAAATCGGGAATTCCCACAACAGTGTTTAGGCACATGCTGGCATGAATAAACAATAAACAAGAGACCGGATGTAGATTCAGAAAGGTTTCTCATAAACACATATCGGCAAGTTTGTTACAAATAAAGTACAAATAAAACTTTAGATCAGTGCTTCTTAACCTGGGTTCCATAGAACCCAAGGGGTTTGGTGAGACATTCTCAGTGGATCGGCGGATGTCTCGATGCCTCCCCCCCCCCCCCCCCCCCGACTCCTATGATTCAGAATCGGATTTTGTCATTATGGATTATATAAGTGTTCAGTGAATACGCATATGAACAGAGTTTCTTCCAGGTATCTCCCCCCCCCCCCCCGAACGAAATGAAATTTATATAATTTATATAGAAAATATATACTTTTAACAGTGTCCGCCCCCTCCGAAAATTTCAAGTGCCCCCCCCCCCCTGGAGAAAAAAAGTCTGTAAGAAACACTACATATGTAACTGGTGCTTTTTGGTACCTCCAAAAAGGTTAAGAACCACTGCTTTAGATTTAGCTTTAAGCATTATTCTATTTTCTAGATTAATGTTAGACAAAACAAAATTGTTAGATCTAGTGATTTAAACATATTCGACTAATATATTTAAATAGATGTCAAATATAAAATCATTACACCCCTGTTTTTTTACCATTGTTTGTTAGAGAGGCAAACAACTATACAATTTGAAATTAATATTTTTTAAAGATTTTATTAACCTCAGGAAAGAGTGATATCGCTTCTTTTAGGTTTTTTTTTAATGAGGTCTGGCCTTAAGAAAGTGTGATAGCGGTTTTTATTATATCTGGCCTTTAAAAAGTGTGACATTTACATTTTCGTTATTGTCTAGCATGAAGAAAGAGTGATATCGTTTTATTTTAGGTCTGGTCTAAAGAAAGTGTGATATAGGTGTGTTTTTTTTTGTCTGAAGAAAGTGTTATCGATTTTTTTAGGTCTGGCATTAAGAAACAGATATCTGAGTCTGGCCTCAAGATAGTGTGATATCTATTTATTTTAAATTTGGCCTCAAGATAGTGTGATATCTATTTATTTTAAATCTGGCCTCAAGATAGTGTGATATCTATTTATTTTAAATCTGGCCTCAAGATAGTGTGATATCTATTTATTTTAAATCTGGCCTCAAGATAGTGTGATATCTATTTATTTTAAATCTGGCCTCAAGATAGTGTGATATCTATTTATTTTAAATCTGGCCTCAAGATAGTGTGATATCTATTTATTTTAAATCTGGCCTCAAGATAGTGTGATATCTATTTATTTTAAATCTGGCCTCAAGATAGTGTGATATCTATTTATTTTAAATCTGGCCTCAAGATAGTGTGATATCTATTTATTTTAAATCTGGCCTCAAGATAGTGTGATATCTATTTATTTTAAATCTGGCCTCAAGATAGTGTGATATCTATTTATTTTAAATCTGGCCTCAAGATAGTGTGATATCTATTTATTTTAAATCTGGCCTCAAGATAATGTGATATCTATTTATTTTAAATCTGGCCTCAAGATAGTGTTATATCTATTTATTTTAAATCTGGCCTCAAGATAGTGTGATATCTATTTATTTTAAATCTGGCCTCAAGATAGTGTGATATCTATTTATTTTAAATCTGGCCTCAAGATAGTGTGATATCTATTTATTTTAAATCTGGCCTCAAGATAGTGTGATATCTATTTATTTTAAATCTGGCATCAAGAAAGTGTGATATCTATTTATTTTAAATCTGGCCTCAAGAAAGTGTGATATCCATTTATTTTAAATCTGGCCTCAAGATAGTGTGATATCTATTTATTTTAAATCTGGCCTCAAGATAGTGTGATATCTATTTATTTTAAAGTCCGGCCTGAAGAAAGTGTGATATCTTTTTTAAAGTCTGGCCTCAAGATAGTGTGATATCTTTTTTAAAGTCTGGCCTAAAGAACGTGTAATGTCTATTTATTTAAGGTGTGGAATGTATCAAGTGACTAGTTGCAGCCACGATTGAACAAGTTTAGATTTTGCTACACACTATACATCGCACCAATGGAGTTAAAGATTCAACAGGTGAGCCTGGGGTACTGTCAGTCAGTGGATTTTGGTAGCAAAGATGTTCCTGTCCATTTGCACTTGAGATTATACATACGTGTTTGTGAGATTCTTTATGCTGTTTTAGGACTATGTCTCTATTTATACACCTAACTCTCAGGGTCGTAGAATGTAGAAAATTTCTCTTACCTCTCTCTCTCTCTCTCTCTCTCTCTCAAAAACTACATTACATATTGTATAGGGGGTCATTCATATGACGCCACGCTTTTTTGCCGATTTCCTACCCACCCTCCCCTCCCTTCTCTTATTATTACACAAAGTAACAAAACTTCGACCCCTCTCCTTAGAAGTGTGGCGTCATTTATGGACTAACCCCCAACCGTCATGTAGTATTTCTAGTTGTTCTGTTCTTTGTCCTTAATTATTGGATGAGACTACAGTATTTTTAAATTATTGAAAATTCAAGTTTTTACATCGAAACAAGACAGGCTGGATGGTTTATTCTATAGGTTACCAATCACGTTGGGACAGTACGTTTATTTTGTAGAATAACGACCATCGTACGTTTATTTTGTAGAAAACGACCATCGTGCGTTTATTTTGTAGAATAACGACCATCGTACGTTTATTTTGTAGAATAACGACCAACGTACGTTTATTTTGTAGATTAACGACCATCGTACGTTTATTTTGTAGAATAACGACCATCGTAACGTTTATTTTGGAGAATAACGACCATCGTACGTTTATTTTGTAGAATAACGACCATCGTACGTTTATTTTATAGAATAACGACCATCATACGTTTATTTTAATAACGACCATCGTACGTATATTTTTTAGAATAACGACCATCGTACGTTTATTTTGTAGAATAACTACCATCGTACGTTTCTTTTGTAGAATAACGACCATCGTACGTTTGTTTTGTAGAATAACGACCATCGTACGTTTATTTGTAGAATAACGACCATCGTACGTTTAATTTGTAGAATCAGAGGCGTAGCGAGGAAGGGGGGGTGCGGACCGCACCGGGTGACACCATTTAGGGGGTGACACCAAGGCAAAAAAAATATAGAGAGAAAAATTTGAGGGGGGGGGGGGGGGGGGGGTGCAAATGGAAAGTTTGAGGGGAGGAGGGGTGCAAATCGAACGTTTAAGGGGGGAGGGGGGAGTGCAAACAAGTTTGTCACCAGGAAGAGTCGCTACGCCTCTGGGGGGGGGGGGGGTGAAACCATTAAGTGCCGCAACGGGTGACACCCGACCCTCGCTACGCCACTGTGTAGAATAACGACCATCGTACGTTTATTTTGTAGAATAACGACCTCGTACGTTTATTTTGTAGAATAACGACCATCGTGGACCGTACGTTTATTTTGTAGAATAAACGACCATCGTACGTTTATTTTTTAGAATAACGACCATCGTACGTTTATTTTGTAGAATAACGACCATCGTACGTTTATTTTGTAGAATAACGACCATCGTACGTTTATTTTGTAGAATAACGACCATCGTACGTTTATTTTGTAGAATAACGACCATCGTACGTTTATTTTGTAGAATAACGACCATCGTACGTTTATTTTGTAGAATAACGACCATCGTACGTTTATTTTGTAGAATAACGACCATCGTACGTTTTTTTGTAGAATAACGACCATCGTACGTTTATTTTGTAGAATAACGACCATCGTACGTTTATTTTGTAGAATAAGATACCGACCATCGGTACGTTTATTTTGTAGAATAACGACCATCGTACGTTTATTTTGTAGAATAACTACCATCGTACGTTTATTTTGTAGAATAACGACCATCGTACGTTTTTTTTGTAGAATAACTACCATCGTACGTTTATTTTGTAGAATAACGACCATCGTACGTTTATTTTGTAGAATAACGACCATCGTATCGTCTTATTTTGTAGAATAACGACCATCGTACGTTTATTTTGTAGAATAAAGACCTCGTACGTTTCTTTTGTAGAATAACGACCATCGTACGTTTATTTTGTAGAATAACGACCATCGTACGTTTTGTTTTGTAGAATAACGACCATCGTACGTTTATTTTGTAGAATAACGACCATCGTACGTTTATTTTGTAGAATAACGACCATCGTGCGTTACGACCATCGTACGTTTATTGTGTAGAATAACAACCATCGTACGTTTATTTTGTAGAATAACGACCATCGTACGTTTATTTTGTAGAATAACGACCATCGTACGTTTATTTTGTAGAATAACTACCATCGTTGGACCGTACGTTTATTTTTTAGAATAACGACCATAGTACGTTTATTGTGTAGAATAACTACCATCGTTGGACCGTACGTTTATTTTGTAGAATAACGACCATCGTACGTTTATTTTGTAGAATAAAGACCTCGTACGTTTCTTTTGTAGAATAACGACCATCGTACGTTTATTTTGTAGAATAACGACCATCGTACGTTTGTTTTGTAGAATAACGACCATCGTACGTTTATTTTGTAGAATAACGACCATCGTACGTTTATTTTGTAGAATAACGACCATCGTACGTTTATTTTGTAGAATAACGACCATCGTACGTTTATTGTGTAGAATAACAACCATCGTACGTTTATTTTGTAGAATAACGACCATCGTACGTTTATTTTGTAGAATAACGACCATCGTACGTTTATTTTGTAGAATAACTACCATCGTTGGACCGTACGTTTATTTTTTAGAATAACGACCATAGTACGTTTATTGTGTAGAATAACTACCATCGTTGGACCGTACGTTTATTTTTTAGAATAACGACCATCGTACGTTTATTGTGTAGAATAACAACCATCGTTGGACCGTACGTTTATTTTTTAGAATAACGACCATCGTACGTTTATTGTGTAGAATAACAACCATCGTTGGACCGTACGTTTATTTTTTAGAATAACGACCATCGTACGTTTATTGTGTAGAATAACTACCATCTTTGGGCCGTACGTTTATTTTTTAGAATAACGACCATCGTACGTTTATTGTGTAGAATAACAACCATCGTACGTTTATTTTGTAGAATAACGACCATCGTACGTTTATTTTTTAGAATAACGACCATCGTACGTTTATTTTGTAGAATAACGACCATCGTACGTTTATTTTGTAGAATAACGACCATCGTACGTTTATTTTGTAGAATAACGACCATCGTGGGACCATACGGTCGGTGGAGAACGAGACCGAGGAGGGGCGGGCCACCATCGAGGACTTTTTCTCCGACGAGAACGAGAGCAGCGAGTCGTCTGACGGGGACGATGAGGACCTCATGAGTCGCTCCAAAGTTGGACTCGCACAGGTCAGTCGTAACACCTGGAGAGGGGCAGAGGTCAGTCAGTTTGGGGGGGGGGGGGGGTGGGGGGGCAGCAAAGGTAAATCAGTTGGGACGGTAGGGGAGGGGTGGGGGCTTGGAGAGTTAATTAATTGAGGCGGAGGAGCAACGGTAAATCCGTTTGGTGGGGGAAAGGGGGTGGGGTTAGGAAAGTTAATTTATTTAGATGGAGGGGGGGGGGGAAGCTCGCAAATGTATTTTAGTGAGTAGAGGGGGTGGGTGGCTTCCACGGATTATTTAGTGAGGGGGGTACTAAAGTTGATTCAGTGGAGGTGGTCTAGCAAATGTATTTCGGTGAGGAGAAGGGTCTACCAGAGGTAATTTAGTGGGGTGAGGAGGGGGGCTAAAAGTATTTAGCAACGTTTATTATGAGGTATCAAACACAAGAAATTCGGTCTTTGAGCTAATAAACCTAACTACTTACGGAGAGCCACAAATTTGTACAGAAACTTTTGTCATATCTCATCTCAAAGTTCGCCTTTAGTCTAATACTTCACTTTTAAAATTACAATTACACATGCGTGTTGTATCAAATGATATAATCTTTCTTCCAGACTTTTTTCTCCGGGAGGGGGGGGCACTTGAAATTTTCGGGGGGGGGGGGGTAGACTTTCTTTGGGGGGGGGGGGGGGGGGGCGAAACACTGTTAAAAGTATATAATTTCTATATAAATTTAATTTCGTTGGGGGGGGGGGGGGGGGGCGGGTAGACTTTCTACGGGGGGGGGGATGCCTGGAAGAAACTCTGATTGCGTTTTATTTGAGGTATTACAGTAGTATTACTTACTCTAGTTCATTGTTAACTGTGGATTTTATCAATTGTGCAGGCCGCACAATATTTTCAGTCGGCCGGGAAAGAAAAGAAAAAGAAGAAAAAGAAAAAACACGCGGGGCCGTCGTCTGCTCTTCCGTCTGCTGATCTCTCGCCTGCTGAGTTCAGAAAGCGCGGGAAGGAGTTGGTCGATTTTATCGCTGATTATTTGGAAGGTTCAAGGGACAGGCCGGTGAGTGACGTAGTGGAATGGGCAGTAACTGTAGGCAGGTTTTAATATTGGCAGAAAGTTTATTTAGGGGACTGAGTGGTAGAGAGCTGGACTGCTAACCCGTAAGTCTGGAGTTCGAATCCGGGTTCAAGCTAGTAGATGGGTACCTAACTCACGTTTGGAAAAGTAAAGGCGGCTGGGCGTAGTGCTGACCACACTATCTCTTTATATGTCGAGGTCACAGAAACAGGTGAACTCTACTTCACTTGCCCTTCAGACTTGAAAAGGGAACTTTACTTTAGAAAGCTTATTTAATTTGAATCCCATTTGCCGAATGCTAAGCCTGATGCAGGGGACAGGTTTAATAAGATAATATGATGCTTAAACTAAATAAAAATAAAAATTATCTTAGAGAACTAATTAAGTACAGTAATTAGGGCACGTACCCTGCCCACCACACCCCCTGCGCAAGAAGTAAAAAAAATATTAATATTAAATTTTTTTAAAAACATTTTAAAAATTCACTCCCTTGCTCCTCCTAGAAGTTTCGAATGACACCCCCACCTCCCAAGCAGAATGTTTGAAAGAAACTCTGGAAACATTAATCTGGTTATAGCTATCAATGATGTGGCTATTTTGCTACTCTGGTTAAAGCTCCCCATAGTGTGGCTATTTGGTTACTCATGGGCTACTCATACTGTGGCTATTGTACTCATGTAGCAGAAGCCAGTAGATTGTTACTTCACACAAGTAGTGTGGTATCTGGGTAGGTGAATAACCAGTGGTTGGAATATGGTAGACCACCTAGGTGGTAAGTCCTTTACCCAGCTAGAGGGTAGTTGATATAATGTTGATTAGAAATCTTGCAAGTACTCTCAACCTTTACACAATTTCATCAGGTGAACCACTCGGCCATCCAGGGATTTCTGTTCAAGAAAATGCCAAAAATTCCCCCAAAAGAAGCCGTCAACATGGACGATGTCTACAAAGACATCAGGGAACTTATTTTTCCAGGGGTAGGTATTTTTTTTTTTACTTTTCTATACAGGTTAATTAAAACTTAACACACGTGACTATCCTTAATTGGATGCACGCAATTTTGGCCACGTGTTATTAAATGATACAGATCTTACGCTCATTGTAAGATACATTGATGCTGTTTTACAACATTTTGTATATCTTAAAAACCTATGCTTCTAGTTTTACAACATTTTGTATCTCTTTAAAACCTATGCTTCTAGTTTTGCAACATTTTGTATATCTTAAAAACCTATGCTTCTAGTTTTACAACATTTTGTATCTCTTTAAAACCTATGCTTCTAGTTTTGCAACATTTTGTATATCTTAAAAACCTATGCTTCTAGTTTTACAACATTTTGTATCTCTTTAAAACCTATGCTTCTAGTTTTTATTACTCATTAACAACCAAAAATATAATCATATAAACAAAACCTCCAATCAGTGCTTCTTTCATATATCTTTTCGGAGTGGGGGAGGGGGAAGGGCACTGCTCAAGCTCGTCTACCCCCCCCCCCCCCCACCACCCGAACGAAATATAGAACTTATATAGAAAATAAATACTTTTACTAGTGCTCCGGAAAATTTAGTCCATCCACCGTGAAATTTTCAAGTGTCGTGTGTGCCCCCCCCCCCCCCCCCCCCCCCCCACTGCAACCAATATTTGTCTAGTGCCTGTCTAGCTGTACATGAACATTAGCCCGACAGCTCGAGTTAAGTAATACATTTGTCCATCCCGTGCAGATCCCTCAATGGCAAAGTCCCAAACACCACTCTCTGCTGCCAGCCGGGGGATCCTACGCCAGTCTACTGGGCAGTATGCTGTGTGACGGTCTAGGGTGTGTCGGCTTTACGTGGGTGAGTCAGTCCGTGGGACTAAGTTAGTCCATGGGACACATGGGTAGGTCAGTCTCTGGGCGAGTGTGTACATCTACAGTCCCTTGGACACATGGGTAAGTCAGTCCCTGGGACACACGGGTCAGTCCCTGGGACACGCGGGTCAGTCCCTGGGACACACGGGTCAGTCCCTGGGACACGCGGGTCAGTCCCTGGGTCACGCGGGTCAGTCCCTGGGACACACGGGTAGGTCAATACCTGGGCTAGTGTGTACATCTTCAGTCCGTAGGACACACTGATTAGTCAGTCTATGGACACACGGGTATTTAAATCCAGAGTCCCTGAGCACGGAGGTACATTCTCATTCAATGGACAGGTGGGAAAGTCAATCCCCAAACAGAAATAGAACTGTCATATTCTTTTGCATCATGTTAATTTACATTTAGGCTTCATGGCTTGTAAGCAGACTGGGCATACACCTAACTAGATCTATATCTTATTGGTGAAATGTCTCCAAGCTTCTAGGCAAACTAGCCCTACACCCACCTATACATTAAGTATGAAATGTGTCCTGGCTATAGACAGACTAGCCCTACACCCGCCTATACATTAAGTATGAAATGTGTCCTGTCTATAGGCAGACTGGCCCTACACCCACCTATACATTAAGTATGAAATGTGTTCTGTCTATAGGCAGACTAGCCCTACACCCACCTATACATTAAGTATGAAATGTGTCCTGGCCCTACACCCACCTATACATTAAGTATGAAATGTGTCCTGACTATAGGCAGACTGCCCAGCGGCCACAGAGCTTGAGATGGTTATCATGAACTGGCTGGCCCACCTCATGGATCTGCCCAAAGACTTTCATTTCTTCGGCAAAGGTTCGGCGTCCGGTGGTGGAGGAATTATTCAGGTGAGGGGGAGGGGGGCCTGCTTCTTGTTCTAAACCTTAGCCAATATTAACCGAATTTACTAAACTAAAATCTTTGTCTATACGTTTAATAAAGCATGTTTATCAAATTATTATCTTTAAATGACTAATAAAAATGTGTCCAATTATTTATTTAAAATAAACCGGGAGTGATCTCCCCTAAACTTTCTCGAATATTCTTATATAAAATAACAGGGGATGGGAACTCGGGCTATAGACATTATTTTTAATCCATTTTAAATACTTAAAGTTTTAAAAATAGAATAAAATCTAGTAGACAAATTAATTGCACACCAAGTGAACGCCAAATAAAAAAGCGCATAATAGTGCGCAATATTATTAGTACTTTTAAAATTTACATTAGTTTTTTGAGAAATCGGAAGTAGCGTAAATTACTACTTTCAGTCAACGGAAATTACTCAAAATTTAACAAAAGGTAGAGAATTAGATCTTTTACTTACATGTGAAATTTCATTTATCTATCTGAAATAGTACTCAAGTTATAGGCTTTTGAAAAATTCAAAGTAGGAAAAGTACCACTTCCGGTTATCGGAAATCGCTCAAAAGTTGATACGGATCTACGATTTTGATAAAATACTTATATATGAAATTTCATCAACCTTGCTGTAACGGTACTCAAGTTATCGTGTTTACACACGGACAGACAGACAGACACACAGACAGACACACAGACATACGGACAAGATTGCAAAATTATGTTTTTCCGTATCAGTGAGGTGTAAAACGTCGAGATTTGTAAAAATCTCGATTTTTTTTTTGCACGATTACAAGACTTTCTCTATACTTCGTATATACGAGAAAGTAAAAAAGGATTAGTAGAACGCTTCGGTGCTGTTTTTATGCTTATACATAATGATCTGTTAAAAAAGAATAGTATGGGGAGTAAACGCCCCAAAGCACCCCCTTTAGCCAGTGGCGTAGCGAGGTCGGGTATCACCCGGTGCGGCACTTAATGGTGTCACCACCCCCCCCCCCCCCAGAGGCGTAGCGACCCTTCCCAGGGACAAATTTTCGATTTGCACCCCCCCCCCCTCCTCAAACTTTCGATTTGCACCCCCCTCAAATTTTTCTCTGTATATTTTGCTATTTTTTGCCTTGGTGTCACTCCCCTAAACGGTGTCACCCCCCTAAATGGTGTCACCCCCTAAATGGTGTCACCCGGTGCGGTCCGCACCCCCCGCCCCCCCCCCCTGCTACGCCTCTGCCTCTAGCTACGCCCATTAAAGAAATACGTACACAAATTTTGCCTTGTACACAGAACACCACGACGGATGCCCTTCTCACGGTGACTGTGGCTGCCAAGAGGGTCATGTTGGAGAGGCTGAAGCTCAGCTTCCCGGAACAGACAGAGGCGGAGCTCTTGCAGAAGTTCATGGTCTACTGCTCTGAGCAGGTAGGTCAAGGTCGAAATCGGTGTGGCCAGCAAAGCTCATGGTTTACTGCTTTGAGAAGGTAGGTCAATGTCGAAACATGAGTAGTCGGAAAAGTTCATGGTCTACTGTTCTGAGCTTGTAGGTCGAGGTTGAAATTGGAGTAGTTCGGAAAGTCCAGACATTGTGAAGGTTGATGGTTGTTGACACTTAAATGACCTTTACGTCCATGGGTATTAATAATAATACTAATAATGAAAATACTAACAAGACGTTTGATCTCTAGGCACACCCTAGCATGGAGCGAGTGTGTGAAATAGCTGGAGTCAACCTCAAGCGCCTTTGGACTGACAGACAGGGTATTATGCACGGCGACACTTTGAGGTTCGCTGTGGAGAAAGATAAGGGCAAGGGATATCACCCTTTTCTGGTAGGGAATCCTAGTTATTTCCCTTATTAAAAGTTTTTTTTTATATTTCTATTTTAAACTATACTACACCGATTGGCCTACTAATAATAGTTTAAGTGTAACTTTTAAGTAAAAATATTGATATATAGATCGAATCATTATTAATAAATTTTATATTATTAATATTTGGTTACAATAATATTTAGATTTACTTATGGGGTCGTTCATAAATGACGTCACACTCACAGGGGGAGGGGGGTCCGTAATTTTGTGAGTGTGTGACGAGGGGGAGGGGGGGGGGGGGCAGATGATGCGACGTCACACTTTTGCATTATAAAAAAGCAATGTTAGAAAACGAATTTTAGACGTTATTTCGCGTTTTAGACAACTTTTAATAAAGTGCAATAGGAATTGATTAAAATACAGAGTTCAGACAAGATTTTTGAAAAATATCGATGTTTTAAGAAAAATTCAACTGCGATTTTGAGAGGGTTTGTAGGCTAAGGTGTGAAGTCATTTTAGGGGGGGGGTCTGGCTTTTTGTGACGATGTGTGACGGAGGGGAGGGGGGGGGGGTAAAAATCGTCAAATAAAGCGTGACGCCATTTATTGATGACCCCTATCATCTGATGCTTAACACTACTAACAGTTTAAAAAAAAAAATAACAAATAACAAAGGCTTACATAATGTGGATATAATGCAGAAAATAATGGGCAGATTTAAATAAGCAAACAATGAAACGCGTAATGAGAAAAATAACGAAAAATAAGTTGTTTAGGCCTAAACTTTGTTTTCTATCCCTACAGGTTATAGCCACTGTAGGGACCATTGCCTGTACTTCTGTTGATCAAATCGGAAAAATTGGGCCAATACGTAAGACATTGCTAGCTTCTAGCTGTTGGGATAGTTTAGTCAAGGACTTAAGTAGCTTGATACTATTAGTGTTTTATGAACATAAATTATTATAAATGTTAGGCTATTTAGATATTGAATTAGTGTCATTTTTTTCTGGCATACTGCGACATTTAATAATTAGTAGATAACTATAGCTCTAGTTAACATGAGTAGAATCTACCCCAGTTATTACTTTATGCGGACAATGTTCAATAGTTACTTTATGTTGACAATTTTTAATAGTTACTTTATGTTGACAATTTTTAATAGTTACTTTATGTTGACAATATCCAATGGTTACTTTATATTAACAAGGTCCAATGGTTACATTACGCTGACAATATCCAATGGTTACTTTATGTTGACAACATCCAAGGGTTTCTTTATATTAACAAGGTCCAATGGTTACTTTATGTTGACAACATCCAAGGGTTTCTTTATATTAACAAGGTCCAATGGTTACTTTATGTTGACAATATCCAAGGGTTACTTTATGTTGACAATATCCAATGGTTACTTTATATTAACAAGGTCCAATGGTTACTTTACGCTGTCAATATCCAAGGGTTACTTTATGTTGACAACATCCAAGGGTTACTTTATGTTGACACGGTTCAATGGTTACTTTACGCTGACAATATCCAAAAGTTACTTTATGTTTACAATGTCCAATGGTTACTTTATGATGACGATGTTCAATGGTTACTTTACACTGACAATATCCAAGAGTTACTTTATGTTTACAATGTCCAATGGTTACTTTATGATGACGATGTTCAATGGTTACTTTACACTGACAATATCCAAGAGTTACTTTATGTTGACAATGTCCAATGGTTACTTTATGTTGATAAGGGGGTCGTCCATAAATGACGTCACATTCGTGGGGGGAGCTGGGTCCATGATTTTGTGATGGTGTGTGATGAGGGGGGGGGGGGTTGTAGGCTGAGGTGTGACGTCATTTTAGGGGGAGGGCTGGCTTTTTGTGACTATGTGTGACGGAGGGGAGGGGGTAAAAATCGTCCAATAATCGTGACGTCATATATGGATGACCCCAAGGTCCAATGGTTACTTCATGCTGACAATGTGTTCATATTCCCCTCTAGTGGACGCGGAGTCTCCAAAGATTTGGTTCCACATCGAGTCGGGGTATGCCGGAAGTTCCTTCATTTGTCGAGAGTACCAGCCCTTGCTGCACGGTATAGATGTAAGTTGCTTAATTTTAAAATGGTGTGCCCCACGTGACCAGTGGTCAATAACCTGAGTACCAGTCCCCTGCTACACGCCATAGATGTAAGTTGTTTGATCTAAAAACGGGTGACCAATGGACGGTCGCTAGCTGTGGCAACAGCGCACTGAGGTGTTCTTTAAACGAATGACACAATCAGGCTGGTGTTTCACTATTAATTTCAGTACCTGGAAGATCTTTTGAAAAATGTGGTGGAGTTTAATTTCGAACTTGCTTATTGTAGTTCTAGCCTACAAAATGATGTTCAGTAGTACTATAGTTAATGGGGTTTCCTTAATTAATTTTAAGTCCAAATATTTTTATTTTTTTAAAGCAGGATATTTTCTTTAAAAAAAATTGTCAACTAAGAAAGAAAAAAAAAGACTTCAAACAGTTTCAGACGCTTTTTTTTCTTTCTCGACCCCTTAGGTTGTTAACGCCACGGGTGTGAGGCCATACACCCTCCCCACCCCTTCCTCACCCAGTGTTTCTTCCAGACTTTTTTCTCCGGGAAGGTGGGCACTTGAATATATTTCGGGGGGGGGGGGGAGGGGTAGGGCGGACACTTAAAAGTATGTTTTCTATATAAATTTGGTTTTCGTTGGGGGTGGGGCGGTAGACTATCTTCGGGGGGGGGGGGTTAAGCCCCCCAGAAGAGATGCCTGGATGAAACACCGTCCTCCCCTCCCAGCAACATAAATTTTAACGAATGTTCTCCCATCATATCCTCCTCAGTACGCCGACTCGTTCTCCATGTCCGCTCACAAATGGATGCCGGTACACATGGACTGCGCATGTCTCTGGTAGGTAGCGGCCATGTTGCCTTCCTTTAATCACTATGAATGTTATTGTATCAGGCTTTCTGTCACTTTGGTGTGGTCACTTCATTGATAATGTTCATGTATAGCTAGTCACGCACAAGACAACAACAGAAATAAACCGGGAGTGATCTCCCCTAAAGTTTCTCGAATATTGTTATATAACACTACGGGGGATTGTACCTCGGGATATAGACATGGATTTTAATTACTTAAACTTTTTAAAATAGAATAAAATCTCGTAGAAAAAAAGAATTGGGCACCAAGTAAACGCCAAACAATCCGTGTATAATAGTGCGGAATACTATTAGTACTTTATAAATTCACATTCATTTTTTGAGAAATCGGAAATAGCGTAAATTATTACTTCCGGTTAACGGAAGTTACTCAGAATCCGACAAAAGGCAGAGAATTAGATCTTTTACTTAATTGTTACATTTTGTTTATCTATCTGAAATAGTAGTCAAGTTATAGGCTTTTGAAAAACCAAATGTAGAATAAGTTCCACTTCCGGTTACCGGAAATCGCTGAAAAGTTGATGCAGAACTACAAATTTGGTATAATACTTGTTTATGAATTTTCATCAACCTAGCTCTATCGGTACTCAAGTTATCGTGTTTATAGACACACATACACACAGATATACGGACAGAATTGCAAAGCCCAGTTTTTCCGACTCGATTACGCATAGGACGCTGAGATTTTTTATACATCTGCAGATATATATCCGTATATGATGAAGTACTGAGGTGTCAAACGATGAAAACTGTCAAAATTTCATATGATTTGTGTGCACAATTACAATACTTCCTATATACTCTGTATACTGGAAAGTAAAAAGTTAAAACATTTTCTTCTAAATCTGGCAATGTATTAAAATAAGGAAGTGAAAAAGAAATATTCTTTTACATGGAACCTAATGTACAACCTTCTGGCAGTTTCTTTCAGGCATCTCTTCTGGGGAGGGGGGGGGACACGTGTACCGCCCCCGAACGAAATAGATTTTATAGAGAAAATATGTAATTTTACCAGTGTCCCGAGTCCGCCCCCCCCCCCCCCCCCCATCCGAGGAAAAAAAGTAAGGAAGAAACACTGCCTTCTGATACGATGGCGCCCTTTAATAAAACTAAGCTTAATCATGTCTTAGGGTGAAGAAAACGTCACATCTGACGCAGACGTTTGCTTGTGAAGATCCTGAGGGTCCACTGTACATACCAGCAGACGATAAAAACATCATGGCTGATTACAGGGTGAGACCCTGCATGTAAATTGTCTCATTTTCGGTCGTAGAAAACGAATTCATTATCAAACGCTCATGCTTAATATGATGGTTTAACCTTGTCTATTATTAAATTATTATGTAACATTTTCACTTGAAAAATTACCATTGTCTATGTGCTCGCGTTAGTTTTAATAATAACAAGCTTTTAATTTTCGGGTATTTAGTTCAGTTTGCAATGTTTACGTGCGGGTAAGCTTGTGGTCAAATCTTGTAACTTGAATTCGATCTATTATTAAAGCACCGTCATTCCCATCTAATGCACTATTTACTCAGATATTAAATTAATTATTAAAATTATAGTAAGCTTTAATGGGGGGAACAAAAATAGTGCTGGCCAATTGTATTAATGCATAAAGATATAAATATTATTGGAGTGACATAAAATTCATCATTCCTTTCATGAAAAAACATTTAGCTTTAAGAAAATGTGTGTTTAATCTCTTTTTATTAGTAATTACCGCAATTAAAAGCTTGTAATTGTTAAAGTTTTTATTGTAGTTTTATTATTGTCTGCTTTCTCTTCTGTTTATCTCTTCCCTTGTTGTGTTAACCCAAGCCTTTTGTTGTATTTCTTTTGGCATTGTGACTGCTCATTCTCGGCAACTCAGCAAGTAATCTAGTTGTGACTGTCTCACAACCCTTCACCCCTTCCACACGCAATTAAAATAACTTGCGGTTTTCTAATTCTAGTCGTGGAGTCTGCCAATGACACGACGATTTCGAGCCATGAAACTCTGGGTCGTATTTAAACTGTATGGCGTCAAGGGACTGCAGCAGAAAATAAGGGAGGTAAGAAAACAATATGCTGTGTGTCACAGTAACGCGTAGTTCACACCAACCTTTTCCTTGGGTTGGTGTCATGGACATCCCAGAGAGGTTATAATCTAATATATCATGAGTGAGCCTATACATAACACAATGCTTTACAAAAATAAATGTATATTACGAATTAAAATAAATACGAAATTGTATTTGTGAAAACATGTTTCATCAAAGAAGCAAAGAATCTAAAAAAGAAATATAAAATCGAAAACACCATTCCTGAAGCAATCAAAACTCAAAACATCTCCCCGCCTTGGATTTCCCACTGTCATCTAACCATTCGTGTCTATGAAAAGGAAAGATAACTGTCATTTTCTTCAACCTTCCCCATCTAAACTAGGCCTGACAAATATTTTTAAAATGACCTCAAATCATTTGCGCTTTATAGCAAGAACTGTACTTGTAAAAAATAATGACATAGAACCAGCATACAGACTTTTGGATAATATTCTGAGAAAGGAACATTTTTTCTCTGATGTCAAAAGAAAAGAAAGATATGAGAAACCATTTCTTAAAAGAAGTCGCCTGACCTATGAAAGATGTCGGAGAATTTATGATTCTGAAATGCGCAGAAAGATTGAATTTGTCATGAGAAAGAATCGACCAGATCCATTTTTGAGATAATATGTGAAATTTTCTATGCCATTAAATTTGTATGACTACCTGTAAAAAAAAAAAAAAAGTGACTCAATAGACACCATAGAAAAAAAATCTGACTATGATCTAGAAGAACTTAAGAAAATAACAAATAAACACATTAAGGATCAGTACCCCGGCAATACCTGGATTAGAGTATTCACAGATGGCTCAGCTGAAGATGCCACAAAAAATGGCGGGGCTGGCGTCCTTATTGAATGGCCAAGCGGAGAAAGCCTGGAAAAGTCAATAGCCACAGGCAGCCTATCCGACAATTTTATGGCAGAAAAGGAAGCTTTAGAGCATGCAGCAAACCTCCTGTCAAAACACCCTGAATCTCCAAATAGTACAGATAGTATTTCTTACAGATGCCAAATCTGTCCTGCAATCCCTAAAAAATCTAGTCCTATACTCAATCGCTTAGGACCACTAGAGAGGCTAAAAAATACCTGCAGCAGAATTGTGCTGCAGTGGATCCCGGGCCACTGCCAGATCCAGGGTAATGAGATTGCGGACCAGCTGGCAAAAATTGGAGGAAAGAAAAAACAACCGGAAATCTTGCTACACCCAAAAGAAATAAAAAAGAATAATAAAAAACAAACAAACACAAATGTGGTCTGACACACACCCTCACTACAATATAGATGATGAATATTATAATTTGACACGAAAACAACAATACATAATCTTTCGACTTAGAACAGGCCATAACAGACTAAATCAACACATGCATAAAAAACTAAAGGTTGGGTGTGGCGAAATGTGCCCTTGTGGCAAGGCCCCGGAAAATACGGAGAACGTCCTTCAGGAATGTTCTTTGTATAGACACTGGCCCCTGCTCACCCCACTCAGGGAAAAATTATATGGGGAACCTGCTGATCTGAAGAACACAGTCCGGTTTGTTCACGAAGTTGGACTTGTCTAAATCCTCCACTATATTCTCAATTAAGAACGAAGAAGAAGAAGTATTTGTGAAATGAGTTTGCAAAAGTATCAGTTTGCGGGGCATACCCATTAGTATTAACCTATCATTTCTATTTTTAAAATGTACAAACTAAACCACTGCTAAGCGGCGACGTTGAGACACAGAGTATACTTTTACTTTTGACCAGTGGCGTTGCTAGGTCGGGTGTCACCCGGTGCGGCACCTCATGGTGTCATCCCCCCCCCCCCCCCCCACAAAGAAAAAAAGTATAGGCCATATTTTTTGCCTTGGTGTCGCCCCCCTAAATGGTGTCACCCGGTCCCCCGACGACTCAGCTTTTGACTCAAATATCCCAAATCTTGTAGATTGTACAGTCAGCTATGTAACATCAGTTTTGTATTCATTTACTTTTACGCGATTTAATTTTATAAGCTTTTATTTAGTTTTAAATGCAAGGAAAATAAAATTTAAAAAGTAGCTTTCTTTAATATTATTAGTCGCTCGTAAAAATCGCTTAATTAGTTTTTTTAAGCGACTAATGCTTTAATAAAGAGTTTTTAAATTATAATTTCAGTTTAGTGCATTTAAAAGATTATTATTATAAAGTTTTGTTGTATTTTTTTTTATTTCTAAAGGATGTGAGAAGAGCAAAAGAGCTGGAAAAACTGATTGGAGAAGATCACCGCTTTGAAATACTGGGTGACGTCATGTTCGGTGTCATACCATTTCGTTGTAAGGTAACCTCGGTGATAGTTCAGGTCATCTTAGAATCACATGTGTTGCCCTAGCACTCGACTATTGAAAGGTTCATTAAACTACTGTATGGCACTTCTACTTTATCCGTTGTATAACCAGTGTTTCTTTCAGGCAGACTTTTTTTCTCCGTGGGGGGGGGGGGGGGATGGGGGAGAACTAATTATTTGTGGAAGGGGGGGGGATGACACACTCACTGGTAAAAAGTGTATTTTCTATATAAATTCTATTATGTTCGGGGGGGGGGGGGGGGGGGATTAGTCGCCTGTAAGAAACACTTTGTACAACCATTTACATGTTATGAATGTTACCAGCTCGTGTGTCCACTCTTTACAGCGCCCTGACAACAACGACATCAACTACGAGATCCTCAAGCAGATCAACAAAACGGCTGTGATAAAGATGACCGGCGCCAGGATCGGGTACAAGTTTTGGCTGAGGTTTGTCGTCGCTGGGCGGTACACGGACTCAGAGGACGTCAAGTTCTCGTGGGACATGATCAGACGTACAACCAATAAGGTGAGACATGATCAGACGTACAACCAATAAGGTGAGACATGATCAGACGTACAACCAATAAGGTGAGACGTGATCAGACGTACAACCAATAAGGTGAGACAATAATAAGGTGAGACATGATCAGACGTACAACCAATAAGGTGAGACGTGATCAGACGTACAACCAATAAGGTGAGACAATAATAAGGTGAGACATGATCAGACGTACAACCAATAAGGTGAGACATGATCAGACGTACAACCAATAAGGTGAGACATGATCAGACGTACAACCAATAAGGTGAGACATGATCAGACGTACAACCAATAAGGTGAGACATTAAAAAAAACTGGTGAGGCATTCACAGAAAGGTGAGACATGACCAGACGTACAAACTAAATGGTGAGACATTCTCAAAAAGGTGAGATGTTCACAAAAAGGTGACATTCACAAACTTGTGAGACATTCAAAAAAGGTGAGACATTTAAAAAGGTGAGACATTTTAAAAAGTTGAGAGATGATCAGACATTCACAAAAAGGTGAGAATTTCACTAAAAAGTGAGACATGATCAGACCTACCACCAATAAAGTGAGATATTAACTAAAAGGTACGATGATCAGACATAAAATCAATAATTAATAATGTAAACATGATCAAACACATGACCAATAAGGTGAGACATTCATATACAGGTGAGACATTATCATCATATATACGAAGAACAAATCATGAACAGACATGAGCAGGTGACAAGAACAACCTAAGGCAAGACTTGCCTATACAGATATTTGAGATATATATAAGAATTTAGCCATGTAGTAGAACTTTGTGTTAGCAGTAGTTAACATATAGCTATATCAACATTGGCAGGTTATAACTGACTACACAGAGCGTCAGCACAATGAAGATAGGTGTGGTATGCCAAACTATAAGCATGTTATTATGATTGGCAAAGAAACAAGGATGGACACTACGGAGAGCAAGGAGGAAATGGATGGAAGAGAAATGGATTCTATAATGGGTTAACATAGGAAAAATTGTTTACTTATAGTCTGGTTGGTTTACTGATTTAAAGATATCACATTAGTGAGTTTTCTTTGTCTTCAAATGAGAAACCAAAAAAAATATTTTTTTATTAAAGTAGAAAAAAATCCTTAAAATAGTTACCACTTGGATGTTTGTTGGGATAGTTTTTGAAATGCTGTTTTTAGATCAAGATCAATGAATGATTAAAATAACAAACAAATCAAAACAATTTAGGTTTGTTTATTGTGTCAAACAATTTTTTTAAATACATGTTTTGTTCATGAACCAATAAAGTAAACAGGTTCATTTTATTGCAAATTAAGTACTGGTACTTAAAAATTTGATTTATTGACATATATATCTATACAGATACATTTTTCTCAAATATAAAGATGGCTGACAATTTATGAGATTTTTTACATCCTCACACTATTCAAGTGTTGTGGTTAATAAAAAATATGATAACTTGTATTTACAATATTTAAAAACTAGTAACTGTGTGCAAATGAGGGTGCAAAAAGTTGCACTTACAAATCAATAGTTAACTGTCAGAATACTGTGCACTTTTTGAAAAAGTATTTAGTACAGCAAAATGACATTTTTAATACATTCTTCCAAATATTTTGGGATACTAGGTGCCACTTGATCCACCTATGCTAATATAGCTATAGGAAAAGAATCAATGCATTTAAATTACAAGTTTAAGTGTAAATCACATACAGTATAAAGTCAAAGCACATATTATCTAAGAATATAATGACAAAGGACGGAACTTACTACTTGCACATAATGTGCATGTTGATAACGTCATCTTTGATTTTCAATGAACTCTGAGTGAATGCATGCAACATGAAGAATGGTTTTGTTGTGTTAGATGCATTTAGACAACTTATTAATGCACAAGCTTAAGAATACTAATGAGAAATTCAAAGTTCTAAGCCATGGCTTCAATATACCATCCCAATAATTTACACAATATTTTTCACCTGTTTTATTTGAAACATTTACACTAGAAGCTAACATTTATCAATTCACAAACACTGTTAGGTTACATTAACATCTAACTTGGTTAAAGTGGACAATAAAGACCAATTACGTTGATGGAGTGGAGCCAAACAAGATTTCACTTGAGTTGACAGGCTTAAGTGTGTCAAAATGGGCAATGAATACATAGAAGGAATAAGCAAAATGGTTTGTTGATTATCTATGCACAGAATAAAGGCTAAAACAAGGAAGTTTCTGGTCAGGATTCTACTCTGGTCAATGGTTGGAGTACCCAAATGTAGAGATAAGAAATGTCACACTAAGAAAGGAAATCTTGGATTTTTTTTCAATTTTAGAAATAAAGTAGCTGATACATTGATAAATTCATGCCGTTCCCCACAGATTAATTAATGATGATAATGTTGGTGGTACGGAAATATATACTACCCCAAAAGAGCAAGACATTCACAGACCATCTTCTGATGTAAGATGTTACTGCTGGTGACTATGATGATGTCTCAGTAAAGGGATTAGGCCAGCAGAGCAAGATTGAGAGCTTTAAGGGAAGCTGCCAAATTCATTGTGTGAAATCTAATGTGTTTCTGTGTTGTAGAGGTGAAAAAGTTTTGGTTTTTTTTCATGGCTTAATAACATGATTTCATGTGAAATTATCATGTTATTAAAAGGGGACTGTAAGTCAACTTTCTGGAAAAATTTAAATTTTTTCATCTAAAATCTTTTTTATCTTTTTTAGGATTTTGAATATCTAGTGAAGGTTGGAATCAAACTTTTTTTTCTAAGCCGCTGTTTTCCCCAATAATATTATCGGAAAAGTAGTTATGTATCAAGGTTATTCTAATAATACATACAATTATATGATAAAATATTTAGACAATAAAGCTTCATTTTGAGTCAGGGGCGGAACTACAGTGCTGCCAGACCCCGCTATGCGGAGGGGCCCACGCCATTTAGGGGCCCACGGCTGACAATAATAATTTTTTTATAGTTAAAAAAAAAATTTTCTTGCATTTTTGACTTGATGATTGTTTTGTAAAAAAGATTACCGTAGCTGCGGTTGGATTATCTTTATTCTATAGACACCACCCCACGCACTTGTATATTCTTTTTCCCTTTGTTTTTTTTAAACCACTCTGAAAGCCGAACCTCTTTCTCCTACAATCAAACTTATCAAAGATAAGCAAACGTTCAAGCCACTTCCATGAATTATTTTACTTTTTCAAATAGTCAAATAGGGGTGCGCTCATAAGCTCCTTTTAATAGATTTGTACCAAAATAAATTAAAAAGCAATTATTTCTCTCAATTGTTATTTTTTTTATAAAGTACTTACTAAAGAATGACATTTTATAAAAAGGAAATGTATTTAAAATTAATAATATAAATAAAAAACATACAAATAATCATAACACGAGACACCATTACTTATACAAAGCTTTTATGGTTCATATTCTTTTGACCGACTAGGGATTAAGGAGTCTTTTCCGGAGCAAAATTGGGATTTTCAACACGAATATTAAGGCAGTGCTACTCTATGGCTCGGAGACCTGGAGGGTTACGAAGACAAATACTGATAGGCTACAGGCGTTCGTAAACAAATGCTTACGACATATACTCAAAATAAGATAGCGAGACAAAATACCAAACAAAGACCTGTGGCAAATTTTAAAACAACAGCCAATAGAGAATGATATTAACCCATTCAATCCCATAACGGCCGTATCCGGCCGCTACCGCGTCAATCCCGCAACGGCCAAATCCGGCCGCAAAATACACGGCTCAGGCGTTGATAAACAGCTACGGAACTGTAGCCTATAAAAACGAAATCTCACGTCTGCGAGACTAGACGAGGCCAGGGGAGATTACTAAAAAATTTAATTTCAATTACATTGATCCATCTCGGAGATATCGTAGTTTTAAAAAATGGCTTTCAATTTTCTTACAAGTTTGATAAATGATGGCGCTGGACCCTCTCATTTGGATGAGGATATTGATCAGTTTGATAACGATGAAGAGTCTGATGTAGACTATGAATTAATAAATGATGAAGAAAGTGGGAATGTGCATTTTAGTGATGATGATGCTAGTTCTAGTAGTGATGGTGAGGGCACTAGGCCAAGAAGGAATGAACAATTCAATGAAGATGGTGATCGAGACTGGTCAACGATTTTGACTGAGGTACAGCTTCACGATTTCGTTGAACATGTTGGACCTTGTACTACAATAAATGCTGATGATTCTTTCACAGCATTTGATTACTTTTCAGTATTTATTCCTGAAGAGTTTTATGGACACTGTGTTACTGAAACAAACCGCTATGCATTGGAACGAGCTCTTATAAAACCAGATACAACATGGAAGCCTGTGGATATTGCAGACATCAAACTGTTCATGTACATAAACTTTATGTTTGGCATTCATCAGTTGCCCCATTATAAACTCTATTGGTCTACAAATGACCTACTAAATGTTCCAGCAGTGTCCAAAGTTATGTCAAGGAATCGATACGTAGCAATTGCTAAGTATTTTCACCTGAACAACAACGCTGTATTTATACCTCGGGGGACTGTTGGACATGATCCTATTTTCAAAGTCCGACCACTCTTTGACACTGTCCTCAATAATTCTCTTAAAAGTTTGAAGCCAGAGAAGGATATTTCTATTGATGAAGCAATGGTAGCCTACACTGGAAGGCTTGTGTTCAAACAGTACATAAAAAATAAGCCAAGTCCCTGGGGTATCAAGTTGTGGTGCGCTGCTGATCCACATTCTGGTTATTTGTATAACTTTGATGTGTACATGGGGAAATCAAATGTGAAAATGCCCAATGGACTGAGTTATCATGTTGTTTTTAAAATGGGTGAGCCTTTCCTAGACAAGTACCACCATTTTTACTATGACAACTATTTCACAAGTGTCAAGTTAGCTGAGGACTTGCTTCAGAGAGACACTTACTCGTGTGCGACCATTAGACCCTCACGAAAAGGTTGGCCTAAAGAATTTAAAAACCTCAAGCTAAAAAAGTCAGCAACTGAAACTGGAGTCCGGTTTCGACAAATAGGAAACCTAGTTGCTTGCTTTTTTCATGACAAGAGGCCAGTGCAGGTTTTATCTACAAATGCACAACCCACTATGTCAACAACACAGCGAACCACTGCTGGTGGACGTGTGGATGTGCAGATACCTACACCAGTATTCACATACAACAAGGGTATGGGTGGTGTAGATCTACATGATCAACTGAGATCATACTATCCCATTGGCAGGAGAAGCAGGAAATGGTGGAGGTCTCTGGTGTGGTTTTTACTTCAGGTTGCCACAATAAACTCTTACATAATTTATAAAAAACAGTTTATGCAGAGACATCCTGGGCAGAAACCTAAGACACACCTAGAGTTTCGCCTTGATCTTTGTCATCAGCTCATGGCTGGATCTTCTGTTCGGCAACGTGCAGCAACTGACATCCCTGCAGCCACTGGCACAACCACACTGGACAACACAAAACATCAGCCAAACAGAATGTTCGGCAGGAAAAAAACATGCTACGAGTGTTCTAGGTCTAAAAGAAAGACCCCCACAAATAGGCCCATAGAAACCTCTAATGGATGCCTCCTCTGCAAAGTACATTTGTGTAAAGGACATTGCTTTGCTATATTCCACAATAATCTATAACAAAAATGTTCTTTAAAGGTTTATGTGACTTTTTACTTCAATTTTTTCTGTCATTACATCATTTGATTGACTGGCACATAAATTAATGCAAAACAAAATTATCCAATGATAATCTTTCATGTGGAGCATTCAATACTTAATACAATGCACTTTATTTCTTGTATTTATGGTGTAAGATAGAGTTGCTATCAATTTTTTCCTGAACCAACCAGTGTAAAGTGCGGAGTTATTCCCCTTTGGCTGGGATTTCAGAGTATAATATTTCGGAGTGGCCGGGATTGAATGGGTTAAGGCCCGTAAATGGGGATGGATCGGACACTTGTTAAGAAAAGAAAAAGAAAACATCGCAAAACATGCATTGGACTGGAATCTCCAGGGGAAAAGGAGGGTGGGCCGGCCAAGGAAAACATGGAAGAGAACGGTTGAGGAGGAGGCGAAAACAGCTGGGCTCTCATGGGCACAGATTAGAGGAGCAGCCCAAAACCGTGTCCGCTGGAGATGTGTGGTTGCAGCCCTTTGCTCCCCAGGGGCCAAAAAGGAGTGATGATGATGATAGTAGAGATAAAATAAAACTGATTTTTACAAAACAAACTAATGTAGTCAAATTATGTTCAGACGTAGAATTTAGAATCCATTTAGATCTAGAATCTAGAATCCCGTACAGTAAGTCTGCACACAAGAATAGCTGTCCTACAGTAGCTGACAGCCCTCCAGTATGGTGTTGTACCATGCTGATGCTATGCCCCTTACATTGTTGAACGTCACTGTTCAAAATCCCAGGAATTTAAAAACAGGTGCCATAGGATGTTACCTGGTTTCAGCCGTCATCGATTTAAATTCTCCATATGATGGCTCGCCTGTTACTCTTTTGATGGAAAAGTCCAACAATAGGCAACAGGTGATTTGCACACTCACTAACGTTTGCCAGCAGTGTCATTTAGGGTTTGCCTTTGGACCGAACCTCAGGGTTAAATTTTCAGTGAGAGGTTCTGATGCTCAGGTTGGGTTGTTGGGGCATAGTGGCATGGGTCAGTTCAGATCGTATGGATCATTTCTAGACGAAATCAAAAAGGACTTTCGGAATTGGCTGGCCACTAAAGAAAACACTGGTTCAACAACAAGTACAGAATCAGACAGGATATTCCACAAGATCACAGACAATGGCACGTCTTTCCAATACTACTGATCAGGATGTTCCACCACAATCTGGTACATCAACACAAGGTGAAGTCAATCCAAGAAAAAGAGAGGAGAAAACAAGAGGGTAAAAGTCAAAGAAAATCGCCTTCAAAGAAGTGTAATTCTCCATATGATGGCTCGCCTGTTACTCTTTTGATGGAAAAGTCCAACAATAGGCAACAGGTGATTTGCACACTCACTAATGTTTGCCAGCAGTGTCATTTAGGGTTTGCCTTTGGACAGAACCTCAGGGTTAAATTTTCAGTGAGAGGTTCTGATGCTCAGGTTGGGTTGTTGGGGCATAGTGGAATGGGTCAGTTCAGATCGTATGGATCATTTCTAGACGAAATCAAAAAGGACTTTCGGAATTGGCTGGCCACTTAAGAAAACACTGGTTCAACAACAAGTACAGAATCAGACAGGATATTCCACAAGATCACAGACAATGGCACGTCTTTCCAATACTACTGATCAGGATGTTCCACCACAATCTGGTACATCAACACAAGGTGAAGTCAATACAAGAAAAAGAAAAAGAGGAGAAAACAAGAGGGTAAAAGTCAAAGAAAATCGCCTTCAAAGAAGTGAATATTTGTAATCCTCCATATGATGGCTCGCCTGTTACTCTTTTGATGGAAAAGTCCAACAATAGGCAACAGGTGATTTGCACACTCACTAATGTTTGCCAGCAGTGTCATTTAGGGTTTGCCTTTGGACAGAACCTCAGGGTTAAATTTTCAGTGAGAGGTTCTGATGCTCAGGTTGGGTTGTTGGGGCATAGTGGAATGGGTCAGTTCAGATCGTATGGATCATTTCTAGACGAAATCAAAAAGGACTTTCGGAATTGGCTGGCCACTAAAGAAAACACTGGTTCAAAAACAAGTACAGAATCAGACAGGATATTCCACAAGATCACAGACAATGGCACGTCTTTCCAATACTACTGATCAGGATGTTCCACCACAATCTGGTACATCAACACAAGGTGAAGTCAATCCAAGAAAAAGAAAAAGAGGAGAAAACAAGAGGGTAAAAGTCAAAGAAAATCGCCTTCAAAGAAGTGAATATTTGTAATTCTCCATATGATGGCTCGCCTGTTACTCTTTTGATGGAAAAGTCCAACAATAGGCAACAGGTGATTTGCACACTCACTAACGTTTGCCAGCAGTGTCATTTAGGGTTTGCCTTTGGACCGAACCTCAGGGTTAAATTTTCAGTGAGAGGTTCTGATGCTCAGGTTGGGTTGTTGGGGCATAGTGGAATGGGTCAGTTCAGATCGTATGGATCATTTCTAGACGAAATCAAAAAGGACTTTCGGAATTGGCTGGCCACTTAAGAAAACACTGGTTCAACAACAAGTACAGAATCAGACAGGATATTCCACAAGATCACAGACAATGGCACGTCTTTCCAATACTACTGATCAGGATGTTCCACCACAATCTGGTACATCAACACAAGGTGAAGTCAATCCAAGAAAAAGAAAAAGAGGAGAAAACAAGAGGGTTAAAGTCAAAGAAAATCGCCTTCAAAGAAGTGAATATTTGTAATCCTCCATATGATGGCTCGCCTGTTACTCTTTTGATGGAAAAGTCCAACAATAGGCAACAGGTGATTTGCACACTCACTAATGTTTGCCAGCAGTGTCATTTAGGGTTTGCCTTTGGACAGAACCTCAGGGTTAAATTTTCAGTGAGAGGTTCTGATGCTCAGGTTGGGTTGTTGGGGCATAGTGGAATGGGTCAGTTCAGATCGTATGGATCATTTCTAGACGAAATCAAAAAGGACTTTCGGAATTGGCTGGCCACTAAAGAAAACACTGGTTCAACAACAAGTACAGAATCAGACAGGATATTCCACAAGATCACAGACAATGGCACGTCTTTCCAATACTACTGATCAGGATGTTCCACCACAATCTGGTACATCAACACAAGGTGAAGTCAATTTAAGAAAAAGAAAAAGAGGAGAAAACAAGAGGGTAAAAGTCAAAGAAAATCGCCTTCAAAGAAGTAAATATTTGTAATTCTCCATATGATGGCTCGCCTGTTACTCTTTTGATGGAAAAGTCCAACAATAGGCAACAGGTGATTTGCACACTCACTAACGTTTGCCAGCAGTGTCATTTAGGGTTTGCCTTTGGACCGAACCTCAGGGTTAAATTTTCAGTGAGAGGTTCTGATGCTCAGGTTGGGTTGTTGGGGCATAGTGGAATGGGTCAGTTCAGATCGTATGGATCATTTCTAGACGAAATCAAAAAGGACTTTCGGAATTGGCTGGCCACTAAAGAAAACACTGGTTCAACAACAAGTACAGAATCAGACAGGATATTCCACAAGATCACAGACAATGGCACGTCTTTCCAATACTACTGATCAGGATGTTCCACCACAATCTGGTACATCAACACAAGGTGAAGTCAATCCAAGAAAAAGAAAAAGAGAGGAGAAAACAGAAGAGGATAAAAGTCAAAGAAAATCGCCTTAAAAGAAGTGAATATTTGTAACCATGTCAATTATTAAGCTTTGATTTTATTTTATTTCTTGTAGCTCACACTAAAGGGTGTTATTATTAAATTATTAAGTTTTTTTTTATTAATAACATTGGTTTATTATTAATTCATGTGTTTTTAAAATTATATTCGACATAAACTGATAATATGTATGTGGTTATAATACTTATGCTGCTACATTTCAACTAGTGATTTTTACTTTTAAGACTGGGTTTAACTAAATAAAGTGGAGAATTGTCAGATGGTTTCCAAGGGATGGTCTTCTTGGTGCAACAGGACTTTCAATTTTCTGCTAAAAACTGCCAATATTTATTTTACTAGATTAAATATGACTAAGGCATATTTTGTATTTAAAAAAAAAAACTTAAACCCACACTGATCGCATAGCTGATTATCGGCTAATTATTAGTTTTGAATAGTGAGTAAATATCAAAAGGTAATTGCCCCATTTAAATTCTTTGGTGTGTCAAACTAAATATATTGCGACCAAGACAACAGTGGCACTTAGTATTCGTTAGTTAAGGTTATTAAATGAAAAGAAAACCAATAAAGAAAGGAAATTGAGGGTGGGAGAGGAAGAAATTGAAAGACATTTCAGGTTGCCAAAAAGCATCATCCAAATGGGCCAAATTGCAGACATATTTTTCAAGCTGCAACAACTTCAACAACACAACCAGGAGTCAACGTGTCTGAAAGTACCCGAGCACTAAATATACAGGCAACCACATCATCTCATATGCAGAATCAAGTTGTCGAGACTCAAGACATTAAGGTATAGTCCATAGAGATTTTAGAAGACGATGCTGACAAAAAACAGAGCAAGTCAAACTTAATGCTATTTATACAAATCTGGAAAATCCTACAAATCTTTTTTTATTTTTGTTTTGTGATACACACGTAACACCGGATCTAGAGTTTTATCCTTGTCAACCAAGTCTCAAAGATATCTTTAAAGATTTTTCCCACAAATGTAACTGGTCACACCATTTTAGTGCCTATTGGTAAAGGAAAATAACGATATGGGGTCAGAAAATAATACGACACTGACTAGTATATTCGTTCAAGGCAAATAATATGATTTGTTTTGCTTGTTGGCTTTTTAAACATAAGTCAGACACTTGGGGTGATCCAAAATTGGGTTGTTAGAACTTTGCAAAATGTCCCGACAAAATTGACAAACATGAAAACTCTGAAAATCACAAGATTACAAAATTCCACTTTATAAAGACAGAACAATAATATGTGACATTTTAACAGTAGAAAAATATGGAAATTAAAAAAAAAGAGTAATACTAGAAAGTATGCAGTTCTATATTTGGGAAAACTGGGATTAGGGGCCATCATGCATCTCAAGGCTTAGGAGAAATTAAATTAAATAAAGGTAACCTTTTGGAACTTATTAAGCTCCAAAAAAGATAGTAGGTGTTATGCTGTATGTTTCACTAGGCAAATTGGTGGCATGATTGATGATGCGGCCATATATTGAACCAGTGAAAGTGTGACGCGGTACGCAAAGAGCGGTATGCAAGAAAGTGATGTTTTAGTTTTAGTTTGTTGTTCCCGGGGAAGAAGTTAGAAAGGAGTCTTGTTCTAGTAGTCTTGGGGTGATGCCGTATATGTAATCAAGTATTAAGATATAGCAGGCATAACATTTGATGGAGCAGCGAAACAACAACAGTTAGCCTCAAAGACTGTGCTATGAAGACTCATATAAACCCGACTTGGTAAAGAGAATCGTATGCTGAACTTCTGTGCTGGAAAGAACAGTGTAGTAACTAAATCTTGTAAATAAATAGTGAAAGCACAGGTTCATTCGACTGACAGATCTATGGTAGAACGTACCTCTTTATCGTTTCAACGATGGGAGGGACATTCTGCTGGAATGTCGAGGCCTGTGTGTTGAAGAGCTTCTGTGTCACATTTATGTGGTGTATGGACGGTGGTCCGTAATTGGGTGTTTGGTCACATAAAAGTTAATTGTAGGAAATTATATTATGATAGACTACAGCAGAATGTACAGTATAATTGTAAGGGGCTGGGGAGTTATTTAATTATTTTATTACAAAAGGGTGAATACGTGTTGGATCAAAACAAGGGGATCTAGTGTGTCGTTGTTTAAGGAGTGTGGCTCCACTTTGCTTTAAGTCCTGAATATTACTTATTATTGCATTAGGGACTATTTTCTTGTGCGTAGTATTGGTTTTTTTGTTCGTGAATGTGGTGTGTGGACAGGGAGGGACATTCTGCTGGAATGTCGAGGCCAGTGTGTGATGAAGAGTTTCTGTGTCACATTTATGTGGTGTATGGACGGTGGTCCGAAATTGGGTGTTTTGTTTCATTGAGCTCTGTTTCTGTTTTGTTGTATATAAATTGTTTTGTTACATTCTGTTTTAAGTTCTGGTTGTTGTGTGTAAATTGTTTGGTTTTGTGTCAGTAGTTTTTTTATCTATTCTTTTTTTATTCAATTTTATCATTGGTTCAATGTGTACAATAAATTTTATTAAATTGTTAAAGTTTTTTTTTGTTTTTTAAATTTAGACTAAGGTTAAGGATTAACCAGTCTGGGTAACCGGACTTGCACGGACCGGACAGTAATAGATAAGCCTAGGGAAGGGTAGATAGATTTTAGTGATCCCCCCCCCCTAGCAGGGCTTACATAATAGACGTCGATACAGTAGACCATTCTATAGAACAGCATACATTACATCTTTCAGTGAAGCCAGCAACAGGAAAGACACATTTACAGCCATGATTAACAACAGATTTGCACGATCTATAAGTAACACACAATGCTCAAAAATGGCGGTTAGAAGCTCCTTTGTTAGAAGACACCAATATACAGGCAGAACATGTTCCAGAGTTCACGAGGCATGACATATATTTGGCCAACAGCCATGATTCAGATCAGTACGCCAGCAGCAACAAGAAAAGTAGCAGCTGCCATTTTCAGATATGGTCCACACGATCTCATCCTAGGCAACATCAGAGGTGTCAAACAATTTCAAGTTGAGAATGACATGAATCATAGAACACAAGTAAGAAGCCATCAGCCCAAAACACATTCATATAGCGAACCAGTGGACAGAAACGTGTGATCCACAGAAAAAGATGGACAATTTAATGTTAGACGTGAGCTCAGTTATAGAACTTCTATAGAACTTCTATTAGAAGATAGTTCTAACAGAATTACAGAAACCAGGGTTCCCACAATTTTTTGACCAGAAAATTCCCTGCTATTCAAAGAAATTCCCTGCTATTTTTCATATAAATTTCAACATGCATAACCATTGAATATAAACATGTCAAATTAAATTTAATTAAACCACAAAAAAGCAGACAATTTTTAGGGGTGTCACTCATTTTTTAAGTGAATCATATCCTAAAACTCAATCCCAAAACTGAAATTTTTAAACCCTGAAATGTTTCTTTAGATATAATACAGCATTTAATTTGAGGAATATATGTATAGCAACAATTTAAAAAAAAAAATTATTAATATTTTATTACATTTCTACATTTTTTGTAAATAATTTTGTGAAACCATAAGTAAAGTACTTAAAATTTGGTGTAGAGCTTGCTTATGTCATTACCTATGGGTTGGATCTACAATCATAGCATTCTCATGCAAGATAAATTGTCAATCATGGATGGCAGAGTTGATCATGCAGTTTGGGTGAAAAGTGGAGTCTTATATATCTATAGGTTCAGATACAAACCATGCTGACACGTCAGAGCTGTTAGCAGTCAGAGCTGTTAGCAGTCGCTAAGAAACAAACAACAGCTTTACTGGTGGACAGACAGTGCCAAAGCATGGTTACGGCTTTAACTGAGCTGAAGGATGAATTCTCTGAATATACAAGGGATGCTGTCTTAGAAAGGTCTATATTGCTAGAAAACACCATCTATTTCTTGGACAAGTCCAGCAGAAATTTTGTCACATCTGCACAGGCACAGAGTGATACTTTAAACACCCTTCTCACTGCCCTGGATGAAAAACGTTTGTTTATTGAGGAGATAATAAAAAGTGAGGAGGAGAGGCCTGCATCAAGCCCAGCGGAAGAAGTTGAAAGCAGTTCAGCTTGTCAAGAAAAAAGGAGTGGCGGATTAAGAGAAAGAGATGATATGAAATTGCGCCAAAGACGTGGAAGACAGGATGATGGCAGTAATTTGAGTAACAGAAAAGCTGTTACCTTTAGCCCAAGTGACCAAGTCGCTAAAGAGTGCCCACACTGTGGACATATTTTATGTTAATGCAGTGACCACCCTATTGCATACGTTTTAGCTAGTAGCATTTAAGAAAGGGAAAAAATGATTTCATTTTTGCTAAGGGGTTGTGCAATAGGGTGGGTTTGTTTAAGCATAACACTGCAGCTAGACATTTTAGCTTTTGTATAATCTACCTCATTAAAAAAAATTAACCCTAAAAAAAAAAAAAAAAAAAAAAAATTGTTCATCAACACAGGAAAAAAAAATTCAATATTGGATTATTACGAACAGTCCTGCATAAAAACTGTAAAAAGTTAAAAATGTTTGTGACATTTGTGTATTGTGCCTAACTACTGTTTTTCGTGGGATACAAACGTGCCCCCACGGGGCTCAGAAACTGTTATTCGAAATGGAACTAGAAACAGAAGTAATAAAAGTCCAAGAGAGGTTCAAGGAAGTGGAAAAAATGTTGAAACAGGTCAGGCAGACCACCGCAACTTCCAACAGTGAAACACACAGTGTGAGTGGAACTCTGTTCCGCAGAATACAAATAAAGATCGCAACACCCCTGGGGAAACACCCCCCAAACACACTCCGATGTGTGATAAAAGGTAAAAAAAACATTAGGATTGATGAAACTCTAATAGAAGAGAATTTGTGTACAGAGTTAAAATTACAAGAAGATCAGATTGTGAATGTATATAACCTAGGGAAGCCCACGGAATGGTATACGACACTTAAATCAGAACTGTTATACAAATCTCTGCATCTTAGAGAAATAGCACACAATACCAGCCTTTGCGCCAGTATTCTGCTAACACACGTCGACAAAAAAGGGCTAAGAGGACAGTTAAAATGGGTGCCACCAACCTACACATCCCAAATAGTCATTGACATACTAAAATCAATAAGCGTAGCAGAGGAACCGATAACGGTGGTTGATCGACTTCCAGCCAATTTCAAAAACAGAAGACCTCCCCCACTTCCTAGATGTAGAATTAGGCGGTGAAAGTCACACTCTACTGTTACAAATAAATGGAAGAAGAACAGTCTGCCCTCTTTGTGGCACTACTAAACATGGGCCTGCGGCATGTAGAAGTCAATTCATAAGGGAGAGAGATAACATTGAGATAGACGGAAAGGGAAGGTTTGTGGAAATCGAAGATTACAGCACAGAAGGAAGCTACACCAGTGAAGAAGACGAGGACAGAGACACTGAGACTACACACGAAGAAGAAGAAGAAAAAACACAAAAGGAAGACGGCCAAGCAGGAGAGGAACCATGGGTACAAGCAACCAGCAAGAAAAAGAAAAAAAAAAGAGAAGAAACGACAGAGAAAAGAAACAAATAAACCAGAGACAACGACTCTGCAATTACGCTTCTACAGTGATAAGAAACAAAGCCAAAGTGACCATGGGCAGAAAACATTCATATATCAGGAAAGATCATCAACAAAAAGAATTAACGAAGAAGCCAACAGCCCAGACAATCACAAGCAAACCAAAACAGGTGAGACATCCGAGGCCAAACAAAACCCATGGAAACAATAACACTACTTACACTAAACATACGCGGCACACACAACAAGGAAAAGTACATTAGACACCTCATCCACACATACAACATAGACATTCTCACACTACAAGAAACAAATTTCCAAAGCCTATATCAAGCAGACAAATACACACGCAGATTAGGAACAATACAAGCACACCACAGCCTAAGCACACAAAATATAGGCAGCGGAACATCAACACTCATCATAAATGAAGATTTCAACATAACAGATACATACACAGTCAGAAAAGGAAAACTAAACATAGTAACACTCACACAACGAAACACAGAAATATCAATAGTAAACATACACGGCCCAAACAGCAGCACAAAGGACGAACCCTTCTTTACAGACCTGGAAAAAATACTGACGACAAACTACAGGCAACAAAATATTATACCAGCAGGTGACTTCAACAACATAGAGGACAGACAAGACACTACAGGACCGGAAAATAGACAGACTAGCCGAATGAGAAAAGATAAACCTAGCACAGACATCATAAATAACATAAAAAGCCACTTCAACTTAATAGACACATTTAGGGCACACCACCCAGGAAAAACCCAATTCACCCATACAAACAAAGGACATAACACAAAATCTAGATTAGACAGAATTTATCAACCGCGAGAAATGAAAATCCACAAAGTACAGCATGTTTTTAATACACTACATTTCAGTGATCACGCAGCAGTACTCGTATCATTCAACAACAATCAACAGACTAATGATAGGAAAACATATTGGAAATTAAACAACTCACTTCTAGCCAATGACCAATACACTAGGACAATTAGAGACATCATTAATTTTTACACCCAATCCACACCTAAAACAAACAGAATACAACACTGGGAAGACCTTAAAACAGACATTAAACACAACACAATACCAATTGCTAAAAGTATCAACCAAGTCAGAAACTACAAGGAAAAATACATACAAACACAGATCCAAAAGCTCAAGGAAACAAACACTAACATAGAACAATTAGATACACTAGAAAGAGAATTAGCAGAAATACAGGAATACAAATACAGGGGGGCAATGATTAGAAGTAGGATAGACCAGTTAGGATCAGAAAACCCAACACACCACAACATAATAATAGAACAAGGCATTCAGAAAGCAAAACAAATCAAACGCATCACTGACGAGAACAACACAGAGACCACTGACCCAAAACAAATCAAATAAATTTTCACGGACTACTATAAACGACTGTACAAATACGAAGCGACCGACACAGACAGACAAAACAAATACCTGAATTATACTAAACCCCTACCAGACTGCGACAGAAACAAATTAGACACACCCATACAGCTATACGAGGTAAAAAATGCCATCAAGAAATTAAACGACAATAAATCACCCGGACCTGATGGTTTGACAGCGGAATTCTACAAAACCTTCACGACAGACTTAAGCCCCCTACTCCTTCACACCTTTAGCGAAATGCACACACTAGAACAAGCACATGAAAATTTTAACACTTCATACATTACACTAATAGGCAAACCAGGAACAGATCACAAATTCACCAAAAATTACAGACCCATCTCCCTTTTAAACACAGATTACAAAATATTTACAAAAATACATGTAGCTAAATTAGAACCATTCTTACACAAACAAGTACACACAGATCAGCAGTGTAGCATCACAGGCAGAAACATACACAACCACAAAATCAGAGATATTATTCAATACACACAAGACCAAAACACACAAGCATTCATACTTAGCTTAGATCAAGAAAAGGCATTCGATAGAGTAGCACACAAATATCTACACAGAACAATAGCAGCCAACAACATAGGACATTATTTTACAACCTGGATATAAATCATTTATACAAATGCCCGAAGTCACCTATTAATAAACAACACCATAACCCAACCATACACAATAGATAAATCAGTTAGACAGGGATGCCTGTGGTGGCGTAGATGCAGGTGTAGGATAGACAGTGTACGTGACGGAGACGATCGACGAAGCACGGGTTAGAATTAGATTGTAATTACGGGCGACATCATTGTGGGGGGTAGGTGTAGCAGACACGTAACTAGTTGGCCTGGGTGACCGTAATGGGGGTAGTTTATTAGCAGGGTCTGACATTTTAATCAGGTACTCCAGAACTGTGGCGACATGCAAATTAGGTTAGACTGGAAGGACAAGACAAAGAAGTGAGGACAATGAGGGTTAGGAGACAGTTGAATCTAGGCAGTCGGGGTTGAGAATTTGTAGTGAGAGGACGTGTACAAGTGTAGAGTTAGGGAACAGTGTAATGACAATAGTGTAGGAAACATTGAACAGTAGATGTAGAAAAGAAGTATATATATGGGGTTAAGTCTAGTATATTCAAGCATCGGATGTGTAATAATTAAATGTTGTGAATCAAATTGACCTTCGAGTTGTCTTATTTAAAGCACGGAATTGAGAGTATTCTCGTCCTCGTCACAGTAGTAAATATATGTTCGTTTATAAGAAGGAAAGTAATAAAATAATAAGAAGAGAAGCCAATTCCTCCCACCACATATTGGTGGAGCACAGTGGTTCGTAATCCGTGCAAGGAAAAGTGTTTGGAACATTTGATTCGTCCAGAAGTGGTGTTTGAGTTTATCTGAAGTGCTACAAATTATCGCAAGGAAGCAAAGATAAGTACCTTCCTCTAATTTTATTCAAATAACAGGGATTTTAGATCCTGTGCTGGATATTATACCAGTATTTTTGTTTATTGTTTTGTATTTGTCTATCAGTAATTAGCTTTTATAGGTTTGTTACTCTTAAATTGGCTGAGGCTTCCTAATTATAGGACACTTTGGGTGTAGGCCTGCTATTTAAGAGGTACATTTTATACTAGCTGTAACACATTCGGTTTTTTTTTTTCGTGTTCTCATTAATAGAATTCTACGTCATTGTCTAACTGTTATAGTTATCGTGTCAACTACCTTCTACTGTTCTGTTATCGCTTGTTGTATCGTACATTTTTTATTGTTACTGTCCCTCCGTATTATACACCTCACACATTACCATGGCCGACTGGGCGCAACTATGCAAAGTAGGCAAGTCATTAGAAAAAAGCGGCGCTGAACTAGAAGCGTGGATAAATGAGAAGCATAAAGCTAATCAAGAAGATGCAGAGAGACTAGCAAAAATAGAGGCAGACAAAGCTATTCAAATAGAAGTTGAGAAAGCAAAAGTAGAGGCTGACAAAGCTATTCAAATAGAAGTTGAGAAAGCAAAATTAGAGATGGAAAAAGAAAAAACAAAGTTAGAATTGGCTAGAATAGAGAAGGATAAAGAAGTTGAAATAAAACGTCTGGAAATCAGCGGTCAAAATACGCCAGCAGAGCAGCAAACTGTACCAATAACAACAAACCAGTCGAAAAGCATGCTGTATAGAATGTCGAAATTTTAGGACAATAAAGACGACATAGATGCCTTTATTCGACGGTTTGAAACAATAGCCAAATCAGAAAACATAACAGATAATTTGATGAGCCAACATTTACTGACACTGGTAGGAGGTAGAGGACTCGACGCCTGCCACACCCTGACGGACGAGGAAATCAGAGACTACAAGACATTAAAGCAGACTTTACTAGAATTCTACCACCTGACAGAAGAAACTTACAGACAGAAGTTCCATAAACTCAAACCTAAGAAAGACGAAGATTTTAAAGTATTTACCAATGACTTAAAACTGACGCTAGAAAAATGGATTGAGGCAGCATCGATAAATAAAACGTTTGAAGACTTATTTCAGTTCATCCTAGTTGACAAAATATTGAATGCAGTGCACAGCGAGTTATAGTCGTTCTTACAGGAAAGAAAACCCAGAGACATCAAGACTACCACAGAATTGACGCAGAAATTTATAGCGGCTCATCCGACAAATCCAATAAGCAAAGACTATGACGAGACGGAAATGACACAGGTATTCATGGCCCGTACTGTCGACAGAAGCAGAGACCGACACCAGAGACAAGTACAGTATCAACCGATCAGACAACAGCAGACGGAAGATGTTACAATTGTAACGGCTTTGGCCACTATCAGAGAGATTGCCGAAGACCCAGCTGACAGAACGCATATAACAACAACAACAACAGCTACAACTACATTCGGCCGCGCTCACACAGTGCAAACGGCAGACACAACTACAACCAAACAGAGAGCATACATTTCATAAACACAACAGGCAACTACAAACTGATGAGCTTCCAATGTAAAGTGAACGGGAAAGTGGTGACTGCTATCAGGGACACCGGCTGCAGCACACTGGCCGTCAAGAGCAGTGTCGTACACCCCAGCCTATATACGGGTGAACATCTACCAGTCCAAGGATTTGATGGCAACATTTCCTTCCACCCAACAGTATGGATAGACGTACTCACACCATACATATCAGGTAGATTCGCTGCTGTTGTTTTCAATGTAGGACCATACGACCTGATTATCGGCAACGTAATTAACAATCAAACACTACCCCAAGACGACATCGATAAGTGGCTTCAAACTGAAATTGTCCAATTGGCAGTGATGAGGGCTCAAACTGCTGCCAAACTTACAGAAGAGAGTAAAGCATCAGAAGAAGTAGTAATCGACACGAGGGCTCAAACTGCTGCCAAACTTACAGAAGAGAGTAAAGCATCAAAAGAAGTAGTAATCGACGCCACTAGACAGCCGGCGGCAACAGAGACGACTTCGTCCCCTGAATCATTCCAACAAAAACAACATAACGATGAATCGCTAAGCAAAATATTTAAACTCGCGCAGAAAAACTCAGTGACCATTTCAAGAAATGGGAATGAACACTCGTTCTTTCTGAGAGACAATATGTTGTTTAGAAGATATGTAGGCAAGCAGACTGTCAATCAGTTGGTAACACCTCATAAATACCGCCGGGCAATATTACACCACGCTCATGATCTGTCACTAGCAGGACACATGGGCAGAACAAAGACAAAACAAAGAATAGAATCTGCATTCTACTGGCCAGGCATGGATAAAGACATATCTGCATATCTTAAATCTTGTCAGACATGCAGATCACAAAACACCTCCAAACCTCCCCCGGCCCCGCTCCAATCCACAGCCCTAGCAAATAAACCCTTTCAAAAATTAGCCATGGACATAATCGGGCCCCTACCCACTGCTTCAAAGCGTGGCCACCGCTTTATTTTAACGATTGTCGACCTGGCCACACGGTGGCCTGAAGCCTTTCCATTGAAGTCAACGACGTCCGAAGATATAGCAAATGTATTAGTAAACCTGTTCTCAAGAATTGAATTTCCATCAGAAATAATTTCCGACAGAGGACCTCAGTTTACATCGGAACTTACAAGACAACTTACCGGTGTGTTGGGCATCAATCAAATCTTCACAACACCTTACCACCCACAGAGTAATGGTATATGTGAAAGACTAAATGGTACAATTAAAGCTCTACTGGCCAAAATTACCACAGACAACCCTGACAGCTGGGACATGATGCTACCATGTGTATTATTTGCTTACAGAGAGATCCCGCAATCAACCCCAGGGTTCTCACCATTTGAGTTGGTTTATGGAGCGAACCCTAGAGGACCAATGGACATACTGAAACAGCTTTTGTGTAAAAAAGACATCAATAACGATGTGCGAACCACATATGAAACCGTGGTTAATGCAAGAGAAAGTATAATAAAGGCTTGTCAAGAAGCAAAGTTAGCACTGCAGGAAAAAGGAGACATTGCTAGACATAGGATCAACCAGCACAGAAAGCTAAGACAGTTCAGTGTAGGTGAACAAGTTAGAGTGTCGTGGCAAGGACCGTTCCCTATCACTCGAAAAACAACAGATGTTGACTATGAGATAGAAATAAAAGGGAAAAAGAAAATCTTCCATATCAACATTCTAAGTCCATTTACTGTCAGATCAGAAGATTTTCATAGACAAGAACCAGCGATAATCAACTGTGCCCTCATTTCAGATCAAGAAGACAACACAGAATGCCACACCCCAATTTACACTTTCCCTACAGGACATAAGTCATGGGAAGATATTAAAATAGGTAACCTGCCCACACAAGCCAAGCAAAAGGTCATGACAATATTAGAACAATTTAAAGATGTACTGTCGCCCAAACCAGGCAAAACTGGAACCATATCGCATGATATCAAGCTGTTACAAGACAAACCAATTAAATTAAGCCCCTACAACATTCCGTTACATCACAGGGAACATGTTAAGCAAGAAATCAATGAATTACTAGAATCTGGAATAATTAGCCAGTCGGAGTCCCCATATGCAGCACCAATAGTACTTGTTAAGAAGAAAGATGGTGGAATTCGACTATGCATAGATTACAGACATTTAAACAACATCACTATACCTGACGCTGAACCGATGCCAAACCCAGAAGAACTGTTCGCTAGACTAAGCCATGCCAAATACTTCACAAAACTAGACCTTTCCAGGGGCTACTGGCAAATACCAATCAAGGAGGATGTGAAACACCTAACGGCATTCATAACGCCTTTTGGTTTGTTTCAGTGGAATTACATGAGCTTCGGCTTGATGAATGCACCAGCGACGTTTAACAGACTCATGCGGAAAGTGCTGCATGGGCGGGATGATGTTATATCCTATCTCGATGATATTTGTTTGTTTCATACAACATGGGAACAACACAGTAAAGGATTGGAAACGCTACTAAAGCTGCTGCAGACACACAGCCTTACAGCAAGGCCTAGCAAAGTAGAGGTTGGCATGGAAGAGATCCAATTTCTAGGCCACACAATATCAGAGGGAAAACAACAACCCATTCAAGACACGGTGAACAGAATTTTACAGTTACAAGTACCTAAGACTATAAAAGAAGTCAGAAGCCTAATAGGATTATGTAGCTATTACCGGAAATTTATCAATAACTTTGCCATGATTGTTGAGCCATTAACCAACTTAACAAGAACAAACCAGAAGCAAAACACCATTATGAAAAGTAAAAAGTTGGAATGGACTGAAGCGTGTGATAGAGCTTTAGCACAGATAAAAGCCGCCTTCATGACGGAACCGATTCTGAAATTACCAAACACAAAGAAATTATTCACGTTGGCCACAGATGCGTCATCGGTAGGCATTGGCGCATGTCTAATGCAAGAATTTGATGGGGACCTGCACCCAGTGATGTATGTCAGCAGAAAACTGACCCCGGCAGAGAAAAACTACGCGGTCATCGAGCGTGAATGTCTGGCTGTTGTTTGGGCGGTACAAAAACTATCAAAATACCTCGCAGGTGCACACTTTGAATTACAGACAGACCACACACAATTAAAGGCCCTCAATCAGAAGAAATTATCTAACGCTAAACTGACTGGCTGGGCGCTAAGTCTACAAGACTACCAGTTCACAGTTGTTCCTATCCCGGGTACACACAACCGACTGCCCGACATATTGTCAAGAAATTAATTCCTGTAGATAACAGTCACAGGCAGAGAGCTGCTCCTGCACTACAGATATGTGACAAGGAATACGCACATGTTTTTTTTTTGTTTTTTTTCCTCCTTATGTAATCTACGTTTTTTTGTGTATGACTTTAGTATAGATAATTATATTTGGATTGTTATTATGTGTATTATGTAGTGTACCTCGGACAAATAACCAGCACATCAAAATTTGGTGGGACTATTTTTTATAAGAGGAAGGTTATTTGTCTGACGGGCACAAACGTCGCTAACGAGGCATATGTTTAATACGACATGTCAATTCATATTTTCTCAGAAACAACCATGAGAGACAGTCTGATATGACGTATCCTTGCGCTGCCGCCCTCGCCAATGTCATCGTAAGACTAACTCATCGACAACAAACACCACGTCTCTAAATTTGCTACAGCAAACGACAATACATTTACAAGGACAAATACACATAACGTCATCAAGGACACTACAACATAAGCAGATCAGCCGAACAACACATCGACAGGAGCAGTTCATCAGATCAACACATCGACAGGAGCAGTTCATCAGATCAACACATCGACAGGAGCAGTTCATCAGATCAACACATTGACAGGAGCAGTTCATCAGATCAACACATCTACAGGAGCAGTTCATCAGATCAACACATCTACAGGAGCAGTTCATCAGATCAACACATCGACAGGAGCAGTTCATCAGATCAACACATCGACAGGAGCAGTTCATCAGATCAACACATCTACAGGAGCAGTTCATCAGATCAACACATCTACAGGAGCAGTTCATCAGATCAACACATCTACAGGAGCAGTTCATCAGATCAACACATCGACATAAGCAGGTCAGCTGATCAACACATCGACTGGACAAGCAGAAACAGAACTTTCTGAAATATCTTAAGCCAGAGAATCCTTGCGCACGGTCGCGTTCAGTTTTTCTACCAGGCCGCAACGGTCAATTAAGTGTGTTTATCAGTGGAAAAAAAAATTCATAGGGATCAATCAATCAAAGCTTAATGAAGACAACGGATGTTTAAGAACTGTGACATTACTTGATTGTTGAAATGTATTACTATGTGAATTACTATATTATGAGTGTATTGATATAATATGTACTTTATTGATCGTTGTATGTTACACAGTTACTGATACAAGTTATTAACTATAGAAAAAAAGCTAATATAATTAGCTTTTTATTTGAAAGGGGGGAGAAATATGTGGTGGCGTAGATGCAGGTGTAGGATAGACGGAGACGATCGACGAAGCACTGGTTAGAATTAGATTGTAATTACGGGCGACATCATTGTGGGGGGTAGGTGTAGCAGACACGTATCTAGTTGGCCTGGGTGACCGTAATGGGGGAAGTTTATTAGCAGGGTCTGACATTTTAATCAGGTACTCCAGAACTGTGGCGACATGCAAATTAGGTTAGACCGGAAGGACAAGACAAAGAAGTGAGGACGATGAGGGTTAGGAGACAGTTGAATCTAGGCAGTCGGGGTTGAGAATTTGTAGTGAGAGGACGTGTACAAGTGTAGAGTTAGGGAACAGTGTAATGACAATAGTGTAGGAAACATTGAACAGTAGATGTAGAAAAGAAGTATATATATGGGGTTAAGTCTAGTATATTCAAGCATCGGATGTGTAATAATTAAATGTTGTGAATCAAATTGACCTTCGAGTTGTCTTATTTAAAGCACGGAATTGAGAGTATTCTCGTCCTCGTCACAGTAGTAAATTAGTAAATATATGTTCGTTTATAAGAAGGAAAGTAATAAAATAATAAGAGAAGCCAATTCCCCCCACCACAATGCCCACTTTCCCCCATCTTATACATACTGACATTAGAACCCCTACTCGAATGCAACAGACAAAACATAAACATCAAAGGACTACATATACCAAACATGACGAAAAAAAAAAAACCCTAGCCTACGCAGACGACACAGCTTTCACACTACGGACAGAAAAACTCAAAGAAATAACTGACACCTTCCTTGACTACGGGAAAGCCAGCGGGACCAAAATAAATCTAGAAAAGACAAAGGTAATGGTACTGGTACTAGGACAATGGAAAAACAAACAAAATTACCCACTAAACCTGACACATCATCCCCAAACTCATATGAGTACCCACATCCCAAACGACACCAACTCAAGTAGTTAAAAAAATAAATGAACCCATAAGAAAATACATATTTCAAATCACAATACATAACATTAGCCACAACACCTTAGTACAAAGCAAAATACACGGGAGGGGGGGGGGGGGGCTAAACTTATACAACATTCAAACAAAAATAAACACATTCAGACTGACACACATCCATAGAGTAATCAATGAACCAGAAAACCACCCATTAGCACACTACTACATAGGGGTACAATTAAACAAACTCAGCAAAATAAACAACAATTCACCACACGCAATAGGGTACAAACTAAGCACTTTCTACACCCAATGCATACAGGTACTAAAAAACAACGATCATCTATTACAAGAAAAATCACAAAACATCTACAAAAAGCTAGTCACCAAACTCGCCACACCATTACACAATAGAATAAAATGGTGTAGAAAGTATGCACTAATAGACATTACAGACACCTATAGAAACCTCAACCTCCAAACAATCACACCCAAAGCCAGAGAAATTGCTTATAGACTTATCTACAACTCAACGCCCATAGGACACCACCCATAAAGGAAATGCACATTATGTAGACAAAACTATCTAGAATCAGAATCACACATCTACCTAGACTGTCCCGCCATTCAGACAATGAAAAAGACTCTAGAGACCCAAATAGTGACCAGAAACAAGACCTTTGACGTAGACGTAGCGATATGTTGTATTTTGTTTTATGGAAAATAAAAGTATCTAAAAAAAAAGATAAATTTTTTAGAAAATTCATAGACTGAAGCCGCATAGCTATACTTTTCTCTTAACCATTCAAATGGCACAACAGGACCCTACAGAAGTGGATAAACTCCTTTCTTTGGGTTGGCAGTGTAAAGACAGGATAACTTCCCAAAAATAGTCGGATACACTCGCACCACACATTACAAATGTGAGTAATGTTGATCCAACCAGAAATAAGCTTATAAAGAAAATAATCCCTGGGGTTGCCCTGGACGACATCCCATAAACACTCTTAGAGCAGTATTGAAAGGGAAAACCGAAAAGCGAAAGGATGAGATTAGAAGACTTGAATTCATACGAGCTAAATAAAAATGAAGAGCAGGTATAACAGGTATGGGAAGCAAATACCATTAGTCAGCAACAACGCTGAGAAGCTATGAATTAAGAGCAGGTACAACAAGTATGGGAAGCAAATACCATTAGTCAGCAACAATGCTGAGAAGCTATGAATTAAGAGCAGGTACAACAAGTATGGGAAGCAAATACCATTAGTCAGCAACAATGCTGAGAAGCTATGAATTAAGAGCAGGTACAACAGGTATGGGAAGCAAATACCATTAGTCAGCATCAACGCAGAGAAGCTATGAATGAAGAGCAGGTACAACAGGTACGCAACGCAATTATCTTAGGTCAAAGACAATGCAGAAATAGCATGCAACACAATCAGATTATGCAAGAGAGCAATGAAAACGTGGAAAAGCAAAGTGTTGTATGCCAACATCAAAAAGGACGTCTGAGTAGATTTGTCAGATCCTGCAATACCGCTTTACCAACTGAAAACTTCGCAGAAGATAAAATTGAAGAAAGTTACATAGATTCAATGAGCAATAATTGTCCATTTTTCTATGCTAAACATTTTAAAAATGAATGCTCACCCAATTGTAGCCACAAAGGGACCATTTTATTACCAGAAATACAAATGCAGCCTTACATTTCAAATTGTATGAGTGGATCGGATCCCAATTTGAAAAGTTTTATGGAAAATATCAGATCGTACAACAGAGAAATGGTCTTTGCCTCAATGGGAGCACAAGTGAATGAAGAGTGACTAGAAGTTCAGGTCCTTATAGCTACAGAATCTATGGGCAAATATACCACGCTACCTCGGCACTGTAACCATGTAAAGGTGAATCACCAAAATTTGCCCAATTGTACATTTTGGACTCGGCTCAAGCTTTAAAAAAGAGAAAGTCTAATCCGAAGAATGACTGTAGTGATGGAGAATTTCCACAACCTTTTTTGTGAAATAAACCCGTTATCACAAGAATATCATATCTTGATGACATTTGAAAGAAATGAAATGCTCAAGGTAAATCATGATAATCGAACTCACATCGAATATAGCATGAATTTCTTGAAGGAAAGTGTTGTTTATGATGTGTGCACCCTGGCAGAACCAGCGCTCACACTGCTAGAGGAGAAATTGCTGTTTTTTTCACAGTGCAGACGGTTCACCCCCCCGAACATCGAGACATTACAATTCATCCAAAAACCAGTAATTTACACAACATATCTATCTTAAGCAGACTCTATCGTCAGATGTGCTACCCTTTGCTTTTTCCATACGGAGATTCAGGGTGTACCATATATCTAAAAAAAACAAAGGGTCAAGAAAATGTATCTCAACTACATTACAGTGGTACTCCTACCATTTTGCCATTCCTGTTGAAAGGTTTAATCAGTTCCACAACGCAGGAAAGTTAAATCACCAGTTTATGGTTGATGCCTATTGTAAGACAGAGGCAAATCTATTAAATTGGTTTCAGAAAAATCAAAACTCAATCTGAGCTGAATACTACGATGTGCTTCACCGATTTGTCAACAACCAGAACCAGGATGATGTTACCAGATTTCCAGGAAAAAGAATAATTTTGCCTTCAACATTTCAAGGCAGTCCCAGAAACATGACCCAAAACTATCAGGATGCTATGGCCATTGTAAGAAAATATGGCAAACCTGATTTATTTGTGACAGTAACCTGCAACCCCAAATGGAGAGAAATAAAGGAAAATTTACTAGCAGGCCAGCAGCCATGTGATTGGCCTGATTTGGTAGCTAGAGTTTTCGAAATGAAACTGAAATTGCTCCTGAATTATTTAACTAAACTCCATAGATTTGAATGTGTTAGAGCAATGCTTTACGTTATTGAATTTTAAAAACGGGGTCTACCACATGCTAGAAGTTAATTTGAAAGTTGTGTAATATATTAAGCTTTATTTTGGGGGGAACTCATTCTTCTTGTATTAGTTTTATAATGTTTGAGTGATGTCCCTTGCATGTTATGTTCCGTTTCCGATACAGAATAAACAAGGCGTACATAAAATGGCTTCCTTGTCTGTTGTATTATCTCTCTAGAATTATAAGATCTCAATCCACTTCATTGGCGACGAGGATTAATCATCCACTAAAAAGAGCACATGCTTACTTAAGAAGAAGCTTGCTAGAGCATATTTGCTAAGTATTTGTAGGATAATGGCGCTGTATGGCCAGATAAAAGAATTTAATTCGAATGAAGAAACCATTCATGATTATCTAGATAGGTTAAGCTTTTACCTTGAAGCTAACGACGTGACGATAGAAGCCAAAAAGAGAGCTGTTTTGTTAACAGTCATAGGGCCTCAACAATTTAGGCTATTAAAGGACTTATGTGCACCAGCTAGTCCAGCTACCAAGAGCTTTAACGAGCTGAGCAAACTCCTAACAGACCATCATGCGCCTGCACCACCAAAGTTCCTGTGTAGAGCCAGATTTGACGGTAGAACTCGTCAACCAAACGAATCAATATCAGAATATGTTGCTGCTTTACGTCATTTAAGTGAATTCTGTGAATTCGGTGACACGCTGTCTGACAGACTATGTGAAAAGTTTGTGACAGGTGTAAACAGCCCTGATGTTCAAAGAAAGTTGTTTCTCGAGTCAGATCTAACATTGGAAAAAGCAATACAACTTGCAACTTCATTCCAGCAGTCATCCGAGGCGGCCACCATTACTAGGTAGGAACTGGTTAGTTGATCTTAAGTTAGACTGGGGGAGTATATTTTCAGTGAACAATGCAAGAGAATCTAGTTTTACTTCAATAGATAAAGTTGTATCTGAAAATGAAGGTGTCTTTGGTAGTTCAGGGTTACTAAATGATAGGACAGTGAAGATAAGCATCAAAGACACAAATCCAAGATACTGCAAAGCTAGGGTTCCACCTTATGCAATGAGGGATAAAATTGAAGATGAGCTAAGTAGATTGGAATCTAATGGCATCATAAAAAAGGTAGACTATTCCGATTGGGCAACGCCCATTGTGCCAGTGTTAAAGAAGGATGGTTCCGTAAGAATTTGTGGGGACTATAAAGCTACACTGAATAAGCAAATAGAGCTAAATAGGTTAGGAGTTGTTATGTTGCTCCAAACCTTGATTCCACCAGAGGTCTTTGCAATGGCACCAGAATGATCGTCAAGCAGCTGATGTAAAGGTAATAGACTGCGAAAAAATGATCGGGTCTGTAACAGACTGTACTTCTTGTATGATTTATAATATTGTATTTAGCTTGAAGTTGTATGAAAGTAGAGTATGGCAACTACAATAGAGATAGAAATAATAGTGTACCTACCAGATGGAAACCAGACAAATATAAATATAGCAGAAGCACAGAGTGTCACCACTGTGGGAAAACAGGCCATGTAAAGTCTGAGTGTTTCCGCTTACAAAATAGAGATACATATCTCAGCAATAATAACAGAGGAGGTTGTGCACCTAATAATAATTATAGAAATCAAAGTAATTATTACAGACAAGGACAGTATAGTGGACAAAGTAGAAATCAATTCAACAATCAAAGTAGACAGCCAAGAAGGGGACCAGACAACAAGGGAGAAAATAAAAATATTAGAAATAACAATCAAGATACATCAGCAGGGGTAGAAGGGTCAGAGACAATGGCATCTGTTAGACAAAGCAATACAACACTGAAGATGTTCCCAGCTATAGTAAACAACACCAGAGTAATGTGCCTGAGAGATTCAGGTTGCACATGCATTATTGTTAAGAAAAGTCTTGTAAGACCAGAACAGTACATTCCTGGCATAATGAATATGACATATGCCAACAAGAAATTTAAGGATGAGTATGAGATATAGCAGTAGTTGATATAGATTCTGCTTGGCTGAAAGGTAAATATAAAGTGGCGGTCATGGAAGAACCAATAGCAGATATGATTATTGGGAATGGAAAGGAGGTGAAAGAAACCAATGAGGAAGATATAGACAGATGGGCAAGTCAAATTGGAGCAGCGGTTGAGACAAGAGCACAGAAACAAGCCAATCAGAGAAGTGTGGACAATGAGGAAAGCAACACAGAATTGATAGAAGATATAGATGAATGGATAAAACTTCAGGAAGAAGATAATACTCTCAAAAATATACTGAAAAACATCAATACAAGTAACATGAATTTCAGGGGATCTAAGTACACTAAAGAAAATAATGTTTTAGTCAGGAAATATATTGATAACAAGAATAATGAAAAGACTCAGATAGTAGTGCCACAAACTATGAGAACAAAGATATTACAACAAACACATGACAGTCAATTGGGGGCACACATGGCAGAAAAAAAAATACATTTGAGAGAATAACTGAAGATTACTACTGGCCTTTAATAAAGGAAGACATAAAGAAACACATACGAAAATGCACCAAATGCATAAGATTCAATCCTGTTGATGGGAAACATAATGCACCTCTACAACAGACAGATAGAGTTACAAGACCATTCCAGAAGATAGCAGTGGACATAGTTGGACCTATGGAACACCCTACTTCCCAGGGCCACAAGTTTATATTAACTATAGTGGATTGGGCAACCAGATGGCCAGAGGCAATACCACTTAGAGAGATTACAGCTGTAGCTATAGGTGATGCTTTGATGGGTGTATGCACAAGATTCAGTTTTCCTGATACGATTTTATCAGACAATGGAACACAGTTTAAAGCCAAATTAACAAAGGCATTCACAAGCTTCTTGAACATAGCACAAGTACATAGTACCATATACCATCCACAAGCGAAGGGGATGAATGAGAGATGGAATAAAACACTGAAGATTATGTTAAAAAAGGTAACAGAGGATCACCCAGGTGAATGGCACAAGTATTTACCTCAAGTGCTATTCGCATACAGAGAGACTAAACATGAGTCAACAGGTTTTTCTCCTTTTGAACTGATATATGGGGATACCTATAAGATAAGTGAAATTTTACATTTTGCCATGTATTTTATGAATATCATTGTTTCAATTTGTTAAGTGTTACATATAAAATGATTTAGGATGTTACTTAGCAAGTTTCTTTTTCAATATGAATTTTATTTGACTGTTACATGTATTATGAAGATTTTATAGTAAATGTGATATATATATAAGAAAAAATTAATGAATTAATTTTTTAAAGGGGAGAAAGGGCATGTGTAACAGCCTAATGTGGGAGTATTTGTGTGGGGTGAATGAATGTTACAAGTGGGGGTGTGGGAAGGCTATGTATTGTGACCTACTTAGGTCTTTTTGCTTTATGTATATTTAATCTCCTAAGTTATGTATTTGACCTTGGGAGAATTGTCAGTTCACTGGTACGAATCGGTCAACTGAACTCTGTCACATCAGGTGATTGTATTTTTAATCCCTGGCAGAACCTCAACCAATGGTCTTGCGACCGTGAGGATCCTTGACAGATCCTCAACCAATAGTCGTAAGACTTTTGAGTTATTTCCCCTTAATCTGAGTTGTATTTAATCTCGGGTTTTTTCATGTCCAAAGGCAGCCAGATTGACCTTTGGACCAGGAGAGTTGTGCCGGTGGTTATATACGCCACCTTTTCAGTATTGTAATTTTGTGACATGTTTATCACCTTTGTATAAGGTATTGTGTGGCAAGTTGTAGTATTTCAACTATTTTGTTCTGGTGTATTATTGCACCTTTTTGATTACTTCGGTGATAGTTTGATCCTTCATATGGATTTCTATTGTTGTAGAGGCAATACGTCTCTTCTTGGTTTTTTGTGGTAATTATGATGCCATTCAGTTGTGTGAAGTAATGATCTTTATTGGTGTATAATATACTAAGCCACAGCTGTGATATATTGTGACTTTCTCAAACTGTAAGTTGGAGTTTTTGAGTTTATTTATTGTACTCTTAGAGTCTGTACATTTTGAACTTACCTAGTGTCATAATCTTGCACACTTATTAAAAAGGTATTGATAGTTTAAGTCGTGTTGAGTCTCTTCGATTTGTCGTGTTTTACCCCTAGACAGCATTAACGAGCTCACGGCAAGTTGTTGGGATTCCATTACAATGACTTCTACCGGTACCATACCAAACGAACCTGGGGTGTCCGCTCCCTCAGCGGCTGTCGGAGAGCGGTCCATAACAGTATGAAGATAAAACTCAAAATAATTGTGGACGCAAGGGCAGGCGCGAAAGAAAAAAGTAGTGCGATCGGGTAGCCATATTGGATATAGTGTAACTCTGAGACTTGGTGAGAAAAGACGTAATTTTGTGTCTGGAAGTTTTTCAATAACTAATGTAATATTTTATGGATACTCTTATTTCTATTTTATGATGTTGGATATTTGTGAATATGATGCCCCGTGTGAGAGGGCGATTTGAATATTGTGTAAATAAAAGTATAACAGAAATCTTGAGTTATCAAGTAAGTCACACGTATAGACAAAACGGGGTGTGACACTTTTTAAATTGATAATGAAATCGTGCAAGCCCCAGATTTATACCAAGAACCATGTTGTAGTGAGATTCCACGATATTTCAATTAAAAAAAACAGAAGTTTTTATCTTGTGTGGTTCATGTTCAAAACATGTTTTCATGAGAGTAGGAGTGCGAGATATTTTTCTGATTTTTATTGTGATTTTGATTGATTGTTTTATTGACATGGCTTTTGAATTCCTTCAATCTATTATTGATGGAAATAAACAATTAAGTGATGTAGATGAAGAAGGTACCAATATTGATGTGGAAAATGGTGACTCTTAGTCTGATTCTGACAGACGAAGTTCCTTCTAGTGATGAAGCTGACATGCCTGACACTGAATGGTCTGATCAGCTGTCTGGTGTGACTGACAAAAAAGGCTTGTTCACTGAATTTGAAGGAATGCTGCATGATATTCCTGCTGACAGTCTACCATTAGCCTACTTCAGATTGTTTGTTATCGATGAATGTATTGAAAACTTCGTCATACAAACAAATGTATATGCATAGCAGTACTTTGCCAACCAGTTTGCTGCTAAAAAGACCAGTCAAATGGATTCAAGTGAATGCTGATGAGATAACTAAAATTATTTACATCAATATTATGTTTGACCTGCATCAGATCCAAGATGGAAGACTTTATGGGGGTTTAAAATTTGGTGCTGTGCAGAGGCGAAGACGAGATACATCCAGAACTGAAGTCTACACAGGAAAAAGTGAAAGGACAGGAAAAAGTGAAGAGAGCTCCACGAATGGATTGGGCTATGATGTTGTCATGACTATGAAAGAGCTCTTTTTAGACAGGCAACACAAGATTTTTATTGACAAATTTTATTCATCGCCAAAGCTAGCAGAGAATGTGTTTGCTCGAGGCAACGACTGTTGTGCCACCATCAGGCAAAACCGTAAAGGCTGGCCTTTCAAGAAGTCAAAACAGAATAAAAGGGTGTGCAGGATGCAGCAGAGTGATATGCTTGTGGCTTGTCAGTGGTCAGATAAGTGGCAGGTCAATTTGATCTACGTGAACTCCAATGCTGCCAAAGAAGACATGGAAATTCTCTGCAGTGTAGACTCCTACAAGTGGAGTGGACCTGGGTGATCAACACAGGTCCTACTACCCTGTAGGTAGACCAAGCCATAAATGGTGGAGATATCTGTTCTGGTATCTGATCCAGATATCCATCATCAACGGCTACCTACTCATGAAAAAAATGAACCCTACGTCCCCTCACAGTCAGAGCCATCTGAAATTCAGGACAAAGCTAGCACAGCAACTACTGGCAGGGAAAACTACACCTGCAACAAGGCCCCAAAACTTGCCTAGTAATGCTGGTGTTGCAAAACCATTCAGCCCCCAGCACAGGCTCTCTACCATGCCATGCAGAAAACGCCATTGCTATCTGTGTGCCATGGAAGGGGCAAGATGCCCAGTGGCAGGACCTAAGAGACCACCAAAGGCTGCCACTTATGTCAGGTGTATCTGCATGCAGGACAGTGCTATAGTGCCTACCATGAGAGCCTAAGATAAATTTTTCATGCATTAATTAATTCTACATAAAGACAAACTAGAATGGCTAAATACGAGAAATTAATAACTCAGAACTAGTAAATAATGTAAAAATAATGCGTAACTTTCCTTAAAATTAAGTCCAGTAACAAAACCATTTTTACCAGGACCTACCGATACAGCTAAATGGAGAAGATTTACGAGAAACAAACACATTCACATATCTGGGAAGCGTGATCAATAAGGACGGGGGAGCAGACGAGGACATAAAATGCCGTATCAACAAGGCTAGATGTGCCTTCAACTCACTTCGCCCGATGTGGAGGTCCACGGCCCTGTCACTCCGGAGCAAAATAATCGACCGATGTGGAGGTCCACGGCCCTGTCACTCCAGAGCAAAATTGGGATTTTCAACACAAATGTTAAGGCAGTGCTACTCTATGGCTCGGAGACCTGGAGGGTTACGAAGACAAATACTGATAGGCTACAGGCGTTCGTAAACAAATGCTTACGACATATACTCAAAATAAGATGGCCAGACAAAATATCAAACAAAGACCTGTGGCAAATTTTAAAGCAACAGCCAATAGAGAAAGATATCAAGGCCCGTAAATGGGGATGGATCGGACACTCGTTAAGAAAAGAAAAAGAAAACATCACAAAACATGCATTGGACTGGAATCCCCAGGGGGAAAAGAGGGTGGGCCGGCCAAGGAAAACATGGAAGAGAACGGTTGAGGAAGAGGCGAAAACAGCTGGTGTGACCTACTTAGGTCTAGTGATGTTTTATTTTTAGTTTGACATTGTTATAATACCATATATGGTTTGTGGTGCAACCACCGGTTTTTTTCCGCTGTCTTACTAAGAGAGTCTTAGACTCAGAAATTTTCCATCGAGAGATGATTGATTGTTTCAGACCAGATGACCACACCAACCAATGGTCTTATGAGTTGAAGGTGACCTTCCATGTTACCCAAGTCTATAAATAGATCGCCCACAGGTATCTCGAGGCAGTCCATTTTGACCAGGCAGTCCATTTTGACCAGTTGAATGTGAGAGAGCTTAAGTCCTGAGTGTGCTATGTATTATTAAGTTGTTTAAGTATCCTAGTATTATATTACTTGTGGCCAAGTGATTCTTGATGCTATAGCAGTGTTATGTGAACTGTGACTATTTTTATAAAGTGTTAGAATCTGTGATAGTATTTATTCTTACGCTTTGTAAGTTGGGTTTTGTTATTTCTAAACTAAATATTTTATCTTGTTTAATCTAGTGTTCTGCCACAACTTTGTTCACTTATTAAAGGTTGTATGCAGATTGAATGAGTTGTTAACTTCAATAGTTTCACTAGTTTTCCCTAGACCTCGAAATCGAGCCCTAGTGAGTTGTTGAGTTAGTTTTCATTCATTTAGGCTTTAGGTCATTTGCATATAACCCCAAGAAAGAATCCGGGAGCGTTCACCATCTATCTGGCTGGTAGATAGGTGTCCGTTACACTGGGCTCTCATGGGCACAGATTAGAGGAGCAGCCCAAAACCGAGTCCATTGGAGATGTGTGGTTGCAGCCCTTTGCTCCCCAGGGGCCACAAAGGAGTGATGATGATGAACAAATCCATTTAGCAAGATTATCATGGACTGCGTCGGTCCTTTGCCAAAAACCAAAGCTGGGAATGAGTATCTACTCACCATCATGTGCACGAGTACTCGCTTTCCTGAGGCATTCCCCCTGCGGAACATCAAGGCAAGGACCGTCGTCAGGGCCATGACCAAGGATTGTTCAAACTGACCAGGGCAGTAATTTCACTAGTCATCATTTCCAAGAAGCGCTGGCTAAGCTAGGCATATCGCACGTTGTCAGCTCAGCTTACCATCCACAATCGCAGGGAGCTCTTGAGAGGTTTCATCAGACCATGAAAACCATGTTGAGAACTTTTGTGAGAAGCAATACCCAGTGGGACAAAATTGTTCCCTGGGTGATCTTTGCCGCAAGGGACTGTATACATGAGTCTTTAGGATATTCACCTTTCCAGCTGGTGTTTGGTCACACAGTCCGTGGTCCTCTCAAGCTAATTCAAGAGCGGTGGACAGGCATAGAAACCCACCCAGTAGAGAACTTTGACGAGTTTCACCATCGCCTGAAAACCGTGTGTGATTTGGCCCATAAGAACTCGAGAAAGGCCCAGGTGGTTATGAAAGGACAGTATGACAAAGGTACTCACAAACGAACACTCAGTCCTGGTGAAAAAGTACTCGTTCTTGTACCTAACCTTAACAATGCTTTATCTTTAAGGTACTATGGACCCTTCACGGTCCGTGCTAGATTGAATGATCTGAACTACGGAGGAAGAAACAACAGATATATCATGTTAACTCATTAAAGAAGTAATATGATGATAGTACTGATTCTCTTTCCACAGCTAAGGTTATTTTACCAATATGTGTGTCTAATGAATGATCTGAACTACGTCATCAACACTCCAGACAGAAGGAAGAAACAACAGATATATCATGTTAACTCATTAAAGAAGTACTATGATGATAGTACTGATTCTCTTTCCACAGCTAAGGTTATTTTACCTATAAGTGTATCTAATGAATCTGATGATGTTATTCATGACAAGCTAAAACCCCCAAAGTTGTTAAATTCCTCATTTTTAGCTCATTTAGATGACCAGTTTGTACATCTGTCCACTGATGAAAGTCAAAAATTGTCACAGTTAATTGATACCTTTCCCTCCATTTTTGGGGATATTCCTAAAGATGTCCCCCCTCACGATGTTGATGTAGGTGATGCTAAAGCTGTAAAGCAACATCCCTACAGGTTAAACCCTGAAAAAGCTGTTATCATGAAAAACGAATAGGATTACATGCTAGAAAAAGACATCTTGAACCCTGTTTTAGCAATTGGAGTTCCCCCTGCCTTTTGGTCTCAAAAAGGTGATAGTTCTTTCAGATTTGTGACTGACTTCAGGAAAGTCAACGCACTTACCAAATCTGACTCTTACCCATTGCCTAGAATAAAGGATATAATTGATAAAATCGGACAATCAAGGGTTATTTCTAAAATTGACTTGTCAGGGTATTGGCAAATTTCTTTATCAGAAAGGGCCAAAGATATTTCTGCATTTGTTACACCAAATGGGTTTTACAGGTATAAACGCATGCCGTTTGGTATGAGGAACGCTGGGCAAACGTTCCAACGTGTCATAAACTCTGTTATTGCAGATATTAACAAATGTGATGCTTACATTGATGATATTGTAGTGTATTCAGATTCATTTGAAAAGCACATTGTCAGAGATTAATTTCACCGTTAATCTACATAAAAGCGAATTTTGTAAAAGTTCTATTACTTATCTAAGTTATCAGGTGGGTACTAACCAGGTTAGACCCATTCAAGCAAAGGTTGAAGCTATTGTGAAATTGCCTCCTCCCAAAAATGTTAAGGAAATTAAAAAAAAGATTCCTGGGGATGGCAGATTATTACAGGCGTTTTTGTACGAATTTTTCAGCTGTTGCTGAACCATTAACTGCTTTGTTAAAGAAAGGTGTTGATTTTGTTTGGTCGAATGAGTGTCAGAATGCTTTTTTAGACATCAAATCCTTTTTGTTATGGCAGCACCAGACTTTAGCAAGCCTTTCAAACTTGCTATTGATGCAAGTGACTCAGCCATTGGCTCTGTCTTGTTTCAGGAAGACAACCAAGGTATTGACCACCCAATTGCTTTTTTTTCTAGAAAGCTGAATGACAATCAGAAAAATCAGTAAAAGTTTTGAGTGATACGGGCTGTGATATAATAGGCTGCAGAGAGAGCCTATCATATGGGCAAAGCAACAAAGATACAGTCACTTGTGTTTAATTTAATGGCAGGAAGGTCACTTACAAGGTAGGTTGGATTAGAGTTGATTCACCTTTTTTTACAGGCAGCTTTACTTAAAGACCCGCCTGTAGATTTAATTATTGGGAACATACATGGGGCAACAAGGGGAGATGACCCACAGTTAGCTGCGGTCGTTACTAGAGCACAGGCTAAGAAATGCCAAGTTACAGAGCAAACTAGCAGGTTTGTTACTGAGTTAGACGTCACAGTTGATAATTTTAAACAGATGCAAGCAGAAGACAAAACACTTAATGTGAGACGGCTTGCGAACCAGCCCCCTAACCAACACTCACCCTCACATGTCTTCGTTAACAAAGACTGTCTATTGGTCAGACGATACATAGCGCCCGACGGCCTAGGCGATGAGATGGAGCAACTAGTAGTACCTACACAGTTACGTCAAGCTGTAGTAGAGGAAGCGCATGATAACAACTGGTCAGCTCACATGGAGGCCAGGTATAAGAAAGACAGTAACTAACTATTGTAATACTTGTGAGGTCTGTCAAAAGCTCAAGAAACCTAGTGAAGGGGGCCGGGCTCCTTTAGGAATGATGGAGGAAGTAAACAAAATCTGGGGTACGGTAACGATAGACATAGTCGGTCCGATCAATCCCATGCCTACTAAGGGGTACAGGTACATTCTGACCTTAGTTGACATTGCAACCAGATGACCTGAGGCTATCCAGCTGAAACCCGTAACTGCAGAAGATATACAGGAGCCTTTGTCGGGCATTTTTTCGCGCAATGGCGCTCAACTGACTAGCGACCTGATGACCCAAGTCATGTTGTTAAAGGGGATCAAACAAAAATTTAGCACCCCTTGGCACCCGGCGAGTAATGGAATGGTGGAGCGTTTTAACGGCTCGCTGAAAACCATGCTGTATAAGGTAGCCAATAAGAAACCAAAAGAGTGGGAAAGCCATATTCCTTTGGTCTTGTTCGCATTAAGGGAGGCCATACATGAAACCACGGGGTTTTCACCATTTGAACTTATGTTCTGGAGAAAGGTTAGAGGCCCTTTGTCTATTTTAAGAAATATTTTCACTGGTTGTAGTGAAGGCACTGGTAAAGATGAACAAATAACCAGCATATTATTCAAAATTTGGTGGGTTTTTGTTTCAAAGAGAAAAGTTATTTGTCCAACAGGGACAAAAACACTAAACAGGCATATGATTAATGCGACATGCATCTTCATGGCCACAAATCATTGATTGGTTTAGGCAGTGTCATTGAGGTCCAGACAGGGCTAGTATTGGATGTGCATGTTACCAGCCTTCACTGTCAAACATGTGCAACAACAGGAGAAAAAATGAAAGTCAATAAAGCTGAGTATGAGGTCTGGTTAGCTCACCACAAGGAAAATGGATGCACCGTGAACTATAGTGGTAAGTAATATTTGTATTTACTATTTTACATAGGCTATTGGTAGGACTAAATTATACCACATATCTTCTAAACCTGATTGTCAAGAGTAAAGTATTACCTGTTCATTTGAGATACATTTCATTCTTGTTCTCTCATTTCTAACTTAATTTCTTACCAAACTGTTGAACTAATAATTTTAATTTTTTTTTAGGGACATCAGGTATGATGGAATCTGAACAAGCTGTCACAATGTGGAACAGGTCTCTTTCTAAACACAACTTCAGATATCTGACCATGGTAGGCGATGGAGATTCAAAGGCATTTGAACAAGTAAAGGCACTGAATGTATATGGGAAGGACTTGGTTGAAAAAGAAGAATGCCTCAACCATGTCTCGAAGCGACTTGGCACCGCCCTTCGAAATGTTGTTCAGGACTCATCCAAAAAAAGTTTGTTGAATTATAACTTATGTTAGACATCCTATATTAGGTTGCTTTACAAAGATATTAGTCTTGAATTATAAATCTTGAATAAACTTTTTGAACATTGAAGTTTTTTTTTTGTGAACTAAAATATTCTGGGGTTTTTTTTTCCCAGAGATAACCCTTGGAGGAAGAAAGCCTGGCAGCCTGACTGCAGAAAAAATACGCAAATTGAGCATTTATTATGGTAGGGCTATTTGAAGTAACAAGACAGCTGAGGCAATGAAGAAGGTCATCCTTGCTTCACTCTACCATAATTATTCCACAGATGACTTTCCTCAGCACCAGTACTGTCCTCCTGGTCCCACTTCATGGTACATCTACAAGAGGGATGTTGCAGATTACAAATACCCAGGAGGACATGCTAAGAGGATGAAGACTTATTTAGATTTTGAGAGGCTTCATAAGCACATTTGGCCAGTGTATGAACGCCTCTCAGACATTAAACTTTTGCAAAGATGCGAAATGAGTACCACTCAGAATGCCAATGAAAACTTGCACCATGCAATCTGGTCACGATGTGCTAAGACAAACTTTCACAGCAAAACCAGGGTAGAGTTAGCAGCAATAACTGCAATAGCTGAGTTTAACTTTGGCCCTTCAAATGCTAGACAATTTTTACAAACGGTTAGTGGTAAAAATGCCAATAAACCTTGTTTCAACAGTGAAAAAAAACGTCTAAATCTGTCTAGAGATTATATTTCTGGAAAAGAAAATATCAGAAGAAAGAAAAAGGCAATAGCAGTTGCTAAAGCAGAAGCTGAATATATTCAGCAGCATGGCACTGTGGGTTATGGTGCTGGCCAATTTTAATAGCCTTGGGAATTATTTTGTTTTTTTTAACAAAATTTTGTTTTATATAATGTGTACATTATTACCTTTTATACATTAATTATTATTTAAATTTATTTGCAAATTCTATATATATTTGCTTGTTTAATTTGTAAATAAAAATCAATAATTAAAACCCTGATTTTATTAGCATTTATTGGGTAGTTTTTTTTTAAAATTGAAGTTTTTTCTCTTCTTTTGTGCTTTTCTCAAAACTACAAATTTGCCACTTCAAATTGCTACTCCTTAGTTAGTTCTACTTGTATCTTACTGAAACTTTACCTTATTATTCTACAGATACATACAAATAACTTCTATGTTCAATTTCTATCTAAACTTGCTTTATTTTAATTTTAAAGCCAGAAATAAGCTAAATTTGTACACATTTTAGTGTTTTTTATGAGGTTGATAGAAAAAAATTTAGAAAAAATTGTTAGCTTGATTTTTCTTAAAATGTGAAACATAGAACTAAGTAAGTTTAAATCGCCCATTGTAATGCTTGCATTTTGGTGTGTTTAGCACTTGTGGTTATAGAGCCTTAGCATTTTGAAAATCATAAACAAAAATCCAATATGGCGGCCATTACCATGGCAACCATATGGTAAAATAGATTTGTATACCTTTTTTAAAAACAACTTTCAGTATATGTTATATGGGTAAAGTTTCAATGGATTAGCTTGAATAATAACGAAAAAGTGCATCTTGTGTAGCACAGCCTTAATAAGGGAAAAAGGAGTGTATGGATATCTTGTAACTGGGACTGTTACTTTGTGAGAAAGAACCAAGAATTCGGGTAGCTGAGACAGTACATGGAAGTATATGCTAACTCAAACCTATTGTGTTTGTAAACTCTACAGTGGATATAGTGAAATACATTACATCAATTTACCAAAGACTACGTAAAGCTACACAGATCACCCTTCTGTCTTCGGGATGGTTTGATTTGACACCTGATTAAATCTTACAGGTTTTATGGTCTTATAATACATGCTGGGAACACCACGAAACTCAGACAGATTTTGAGGCAAGAATTTACTCTATGGTCTACAATGGACTGCTGCTCAAGCTTTCATATCATGCTATTGCGTTAAAGCTGTCATGCTCTTTTAAAGATGTCCTATCAAGATACTGAACATCCAAAAGACATATAAAAAATGCTTAGCTTATATCAAAATTAAATGCAGTAAATTTTTGTTATTGATCATGTAAAAGGCAGCATAAAAGAAGGGTCTAAGCCAGGCAGAAGCTGTGAAATCAATCCAGCTTTAGAAAACGAAACAGTTTTGAGGGTCCTGGAGGCATCAAAGGTGGGGTTTCTTTTTCAAAAAAAAAGAGTGTTTAGGCGTCATCCTGGCATTACAACAGTTTGTATGTTAGTTCTGCTCATCCCATCCTGGTGCTAAATGACCATAATCCATTGACCTACCTGAATAAGATGAGCACTAAAGATCAGAGGCTACTCTGTTGGAGCTTATTTCTACAGAGATACATGTTAGAAATAAGACACATAAGGGTCTAAACAACATCATGGCTGGTGCTTTGTCTCAAAGTAACCAGCAGTTCTGGCATGAATTACCTTAATGCTTGTTTGATAGCTAACAGGGAAAACAGGGCTTTAGCTTTTTGTTGTGGTTGTTAATAATTAAAGTCTTGAATAGCTATAGTAAGTCAACCCTGTATTTAATACAGTGACAATCTTATTAGGGGTCTGCATATAGTGGGCTTATTATTCAATAACAAGACAGAGGTTAGTAAAATATTTGTTACTTAACAGTTGGCTGACTACACACTTGAAATCAAGCTAGGAAGTTCTAAAAAATTAAATACTTGGGTATGTTAGCAAAGCTAGCAGTGGGGGGGGGGGGGGGGGGAACACATTATGGGGTAGGCCTAGAGATGGGACTAACATTGTAAACTAATTTTGTTGTATGCACAATCCTTTAAAGATTAATTTCTATTTGAAGCTTGTTACAAAGAAAATAAATCCATTTTAAACTAATGTAAATTGAGCATAATATGAATCAAGTGTCTCAAAAAATAATGAAATAATAAGTGCATTTTATTTTGAAATTCGCGCAAAATTAAGTTTCAGGGTTTCAAAAATTTTAAACTTTAGTTTCAGGATTGGTAAAATTTTGGGATTCATTTTCAGGATTCACTTAAAAAATGAGTGGCACCCCTGCATATTGTTGTTTGAGCTATCATATGTATTCGTTGAGTACGTAAGATAGGAATTTGATCTAGATCTAGATTCTGGGTTTAATGAGTTTAATGGTGATACCTAGATCTACATATTTTAAGTAGAAGGGTCACATAAATAAGAGTGTTGTTGTGTGTAAGAAAGTGATTAGTCACTTCTTAAACAGGTGAATCTAAAGTCTAGATTGATTTGGATCTATTGGTGGATACTATTATTAGATCTAGAATGGACACAGAAGAAATTAGAAAAATGTATAAGTTGGGACAGAGTCTAGAATATAAGGGTGAAGATTTAGAGAACTGGGTAGCTAGACAAATGAAACTAATAGAGGAGATAACTAGTAGGGCTTATAAATGTGAAGTTGCTAAACAGGAATTAGATGTAGAGAAAGTTAGGGTTCAGACTAATGAGCAAGCTAAAATGGAGATAGAAAAAGTAAAATTGGAATATGAAGTGAAATTGGAACAGGCTAAATTAGATAATGTGGGCAAGCATATAACTAAGGAGGTAAGAAATTATGAAAGTAACATACTAGGGAAGATTCCAAAGTTTGATGAGTACAAGGACAACCTTGACTTGTACATAAGGAGATTTGAAACTATAGCACGAACCACCAACGTTCATGAGTCACAGTGGGGGACACAGTTATTGGTATTGATAGGAGGTAAGGGATTGGATGCATGCCAGGGTTTAACAGAAGTTGAGATGAAAGATTATAAAACTCTTAAAAAGACTATTAGAATATTACCACCTGACAGAGGAAGCCTACAGAGTAAAGTTCCAGGAATTATTGCCAGAAAACACAGAGGATTTTCAAAATTTTTACGAACAATATTAGAACAAGTTTTGATAAGTGGTATGACGCATCAGGGTTAGATATGACAGTAGAAAATTTGAAAGAATTTATTCTAGTTAACAAGGTTTTGACCTCTGTTCATAAAGATTTATTTGGATATCTTCAAGAAAGGAAACCCAGAACTTTAGCTGCATGTACAGACCTGTGTCAGAAATATCAGGCAGCCCATCCAGGTAAAACCATTAGAAAAGCGACAGAATATGGTCATATTTTTTTAGCTCAGGGAGTAGAAAGAAATTGTAGTAAAATGGTAGATAACAGGAATATCAGAAATAATAATGCAAGTCCAAATGTAGTTTCCCAGGGATCGTATAAAACCATTCAGTGTTATAATTGTCAAAAAGTAGATCATTTAGGAAGGATTGTCCAGATAGGGTTAATGTTAGGGATGAGTTAGGAACTAGATCACAAGTTAGATGTTTTGGTTGCAATAGGCCTGGGCATATGAGGAAAGATTGTAGGGAATTTCAAGCGTCAGGGAGGAATAATTATAGGAATGACCAGGATAGTGTATACATAGGAGTCTTAAATAACAATTGTCAGGGTATGAATATTTTCAAAGCTTCTGTGAATAAGATGAATGCTGTGACAATCAGAGATACTGGTGCCTCCATTATTGCTGTAAGGGACAAATTTGTTAAATCTCATCAGTATACTAATAAAAGGAAGCATGTGAATGTATTTGGAGGTAAAAGCTATAGTTGGCCTGTAGCTGGTGTTTGATTGTTCTATTATAGCAACTTGTGGGAAGAGTTGGACATTGCTGAGTATGATGAGAGAAGTGCGTAAAAACACAAGAATACCTTATCTGATGGAGAGATTCCAAGAGAAACTATTAATATAATATGAATGTCAGTAATTGGAATATAATAAACTGATGTGAGAGTAACGCTAAAAGCATGAATGTATGAATTAATTAGGAGTTAATAATATAATGACTTAGCTGATATTGTTAGGGTAAAAGTATGTTGGACTAAGGTAATGTTGGTAGAAATATGTTGGACTTTGTGAAAGTGTTTGAAGCTAATGGGATTAGCTTGGATGGGGAGGGGGGTAATGTTATGATGTATGTTTCAGATAGATATTAGCACGAGTGCAGGTTGGTGGAAAGAGTATATTGAACACATTAGATTTGTGTAGAGAGTTGTTTGCTATGAGTTTGTGTGTGAGTTACTCTAATCTGATAGTCGGTGTGAAAGGACGTGTGCTGGTCGGTATTACTCAAGATGGAAGATAGATTCTAGAGATATGTATGTAGATACAAGAATAAAGAATAGAAGGAGTTATTGAGTTGGTCTTATCTATGAATGCCATCTAGTCGTCTGAAGGTGAAAAAGACTTATGGGTTCTTAAGGTTGTAACCTCTCTACATGGTAGTGAAGATGAATTAAAAAGGTACCAAATCAAATCAAGGGACTCAAACCTCGCACTAAGCAGCGTAACACAGAGAGAGAGATAGTGCATGAGAGTCGCCTCCCCTTGAAAGTGGTGTGCTAGTGAGAGGAAGTGTGGGAACGCCAGGGATAATTTAACCACTAGGCTATGCCTATTAGGCTATTATTTTTTATGTAATTAAAAACAAATGACTTGTATATGGTCAACAGACCAAAAAGGCAAAAGGTCAAAGGGAAAAAAGATCATATGTTAGTCAATGTTACATATGAAACTGAAAGCCTTTGTCAAGCTGTAGATGCTGTCTGCCGCATTCTTACTGAGAATGACTTGGATATTGCCCTGCTCCAAGAGACTCACCTCTCTCATGGTGTTCTGGGCTATTACTTCCATACCTGTCGATGTGCTACCGACAAGGTTGGTAGAAGTTGTCGTGGCGTTACAACTCTTATTCGGTCGGGGATTTGTTCAGATGACATTCCTATTGCTGATATCACATCTACTGATGCGTTGGGACATAAGGTGAAGGTAGGGGACCAGATTTTTTCCATTTTTAATATTTACCAGCCGTGTCGGTCTCGGGTAAAGTTACCACATTTTTCTGGGACCAATGTAATCCTCGCCGGGATTTTAATGCCTGCAGCCCACGTTGGGGTTACCCTAAGCGAGATAGGGTTGGACAAGCAGTAGAAGCCTTTCTTGACAAGCATGGGCTTCGAACGATGCAGTCACCATCTACCCCTCCCACGTTCATTCGAAAAGGTAGTGGGGCTTCGTCTAGACCTGATTTGACAATTCTTACTCCTCGATTGTTTCGCAATGCGCAATCTGAGGTTCTTCGGGACATAGGTTCAGATCACAAGGGCATGTCATACGGAAAGGCAGCTTTGCAGTTTGGGGTCCCCAAAGCAGCGATTATTGATCATGTAAAAGGCAGCATAAAAGAAAGGTCTAAGCCAGGCCGAAGCTGTGAGATGGATCCAGCTTTAGAAAACAAAATAGTTTTGAGCGTCCTGGAGGCATCGAAGGCGGGGTTTCCTTATACAAAACGTCGCCTTCTAGCAATGATAGGAAATATTGCAAATCCAGATTTAAAAAGTGGAATTCCTGGAGAGCGGCATTGGAGGAAACTGAAAGTACAGCACCACGAACTGACCATTCAAAACCCTGAAGCTCTACCTCAGTGTAGAATGACAATGCTGAACAACATTGTCACGAAGCACTACTTTGATGACCTGGGGAAACTGTTAGCTGAATCCCATCTTATGTCGCAGCCTCACTGCATTTGGAATTGTGACGAAACTGGGATTCAGCTACAGCACAGGCCAACCAAAGTGGTTGCTCAGTAAGGTGTAAGGGGAGGGGGGGGGGGGGAGAGAGAGAGGGAGGGGACGGGGAGAGGGATAAGATAAGCATGGAAAACTACTACTACACAGAAGATGAATCTGAGGAGGGGAGGGGGGTGACAGCAGGTGTGACAGGGTCTCACGACAATATCACAGTATTTACACCAGTCAGTACCTAATGATTATCGTGAAGGGAAAAACACAGACAATGTCTAAAGGGAGCTGTGTAGACTTATCAGAAGTCTGGGTGGATGGAAGGTCTTTTGGGAGTCCAATGGTTCAAACAAGTTTTTCTAAAACATTTTGGAGAAGATTGCCACCAGCTTCTCCTGTTGGGTTCACCCAGCTCCCATGAGCTGTGGATCTATTTGAAACAGCAAGGAAAGAAAATATTCACATATGTGTCTTTGAACCATTTAAAAAATATTATTGGGCAGCATGCACTGAATTTCTGTCGGAGCACCCAGCAAATGTAATTAGTAAAGGCACCATTTAAAAAGCTTTCCAGGCTACCGGAATATATCCATTTGATCCCATCATTGTCACAAGAAGTGACACATTACCAAGTGAGGTATTTGACTGGCAAGCACCTCCAACACCAGTGGCAAGCGATCATCAAGTTCAACCCATTGCTTCTGTCTCTCAGGATATGGCCACGTTCGAGCAAGCATATGCTCCCTCTGCTCCTGAAGCGACAGTGGTTGATGCGGCAGTCCTTAATACTGGCCCTTCCTCAATACTGACCATTGGTGGTCACCTCCTGATGACCAAAATGAATTTATAGGCGGATATTTTAAAGCTTGCCATAGACATAGGTGGCATTGAAGAGGAAGCCTTTGACCAAGCTGCAAGTGAAAACAGAATGGTAGAAACAAATGAGAGCTGGTTGACTGAACTATCAAATGTTTTTGAGAAACCAGTCTTGCCAACGGCTAAATTAAAAAAAAAAGCTCAGCTCGGAAAATAACAACACATAGGTTGTTGACCAATGATGAGGTCATTCAAATGAAGCAAAAACAAGCTGAGGAAAAGGAAATCAAGTTGAATAAGAAGAAAAGACGGGCAGATATGATAAAAGAAAAGGCTGCGAAAAAGATCAAAAACTGTTCTTGTGTTGAAGGCCCGCCTGCAGTTATTTTCAATATGTTGTTTGTAATTAACTATTAATAAATTTTCTTTTTTACTGTTAAAAATGTCGCTGTGTTTACTTCTTTTTTTCTTTTTTCCAATTGAAGATAAAGCTATTTTAAAACTTTTAATTACTTCTTTAGGTGGCTTATGTTTTTTTTAGCGCAATTTCCATTCTGGAGAATTGCGTTTATTAACTCGTCATTTCTGGGAATGGATGGATGGATGAATGAATGAATGGATGAATGTGTGTCCGGGCTTTAAGTCGTATCTCCTCAACGAAGCAATATCGATGACTAGTTCCAAAAGCAATTATGTTAAGCAAGTTACGAGAATGAGCATAGGCCATAAAAATTCCGGGTTTCTTACATGTATTTCCCGTAAAAGCCAAAAAACCTCGAAAAAATGCAGTTTTTGGCCCATATCTCGGCAACCAGACCACTTAGCGACTTGAAACATGTACCAATCGATTCCTGCCATAATTTAGAACAATATTGCCGAAGAAAGTTTTCAAAAATATCCTCTCGTTCAGTCACAAATTTTAAAATTACATAAACACCTACAAACCGATCGCTCTTCTAGCTTGAACGCACCCCATCATTATACGTCAGAGCTATTTTTAGATAACATAAGGAAATTGCGCATAAATGTCACTAGACTTTTTTAATTAACTTGCGCGCCTACTGAACGTGATGGCACAGCCATGGAACGCGATGACGCATCTATTGAACGTGATGACGTGTGTGGTGTGGTTGTATATACATGCCGGAAGTAGAGATCTATCATCTTAATGATTATCATGTTGATAATCAAGTTCAACTAACCAATGGTTTTACTAACCCTGCTCTTGATTTACGCTACGACAGAGCTATTTTTAGATAACATAAGGAAATTGCGCTAAAATTGTCACTAGACTTTTTAATTAACTTGTTTTAAATAATAGACCTAAGGTCATATTCCTAGAGCGGTCGAAGTTAGAACAAGACACTAGTCAAAGTTAGAGCAACCCGGTCGAAGTTAAAACCAAAATAAAAAATTGGGTCAGTGTCTAGGCTTGCATATCGTATTATTTCCTTCATAGCGATTGCTTGACTATAAATGCCAAACCAATCAGCAGAGGATAACGTTTTTTAACCAGTGAAAAAATGAAAACCGTATTAGTGATGCAAGCAGCAATCGTTTAGGTGCTCTATTGAGTCAGCAACAGATGGTATGAAAGTTTTTTTTGCTTTTGCTAGTTAATCACTGCACCTAAATGAAAGAAACATAAAGAACTACAGTGCCCTTACACAGGGATTACCAGCAATAAATAAGTTCACAGGGTATTTACTGGCTGGTAAGAAGTTGATGGTTGTCTTGCAACAACCTGTCAGCTACATCAATATATCAGAAAAAGGCAATAGTACATTGTTGGATTGCAGAGGTTAAGTACAGGTCTGGCAAATCAAATGGAAATGTGGATGCCCTGTTGAGGTTTCCCATAGGAAACTTGACAGACTGCATTTTACTGCAGGTTGTTGTGAGTTTTTTATAAAGTTTTTTAATGTAAGTTTCTGTTATGATGCATGTTATGATCTATGCTATAGATCGGGGCGAATGAATGTTGGTGCGAAAGGTATGTTGAAAGGCACAGAATCTGAGCATGTTGACTAATTGGCAACACAATTGTCTACTGTGTCTGCCCTTATTTCCCTAAGGGGAACACAATTTACACCCGCCATGCAGTGACCAACTTCAAATCAGCTAGGCCACATGGCCCGCAACTGCAATCGAAACATAAGACTCTGTCTAGCATTTGATTTGTTCAGTTATTTTTTTTAACCCTTTACCTACTGATGGTACTACTTTAATTATCGCCTATTTTATTTTTAATCAAAGTTGAATTTTTAAAATGATTAATATAATTAATAGTTTTATTTCCCCTGAGTCACCGGTAATTGAATTGGGTGTGGCATGTGGTGTGTGGGTGCACTTTGGCTTAGAGCAAAAATTTTGATTTCTTTTGTTTGTGTACGTGATGGCGGCACAGGGAGGGACATTTTGTGGGAATGTTGAGGCATGTGTGGTTAAGTGTTTCAGTTTCTCTGTTGTATTTTTTTTGTTTTTGTAAAGTGGATCTTTTTGTACGGTGCTTTATTCTGTTTTACTTTTTTTTAATGAATTTGCTTATCTGTCTAAGACAGCGACTTGGGTATTAAGTATTTAGACTTTTTTTGAGAAGTTGCAATGGTTGTAGTTCTAGACTATGTGGTGGTATGCTGGTCTGGGTTAAGTCATGTACCAATGTAAATTTTTCTACTTTATTTTATGAGAGCCTCATGTTAAGGTTGATATTTAATTGTTGTGCTCCATGAGCTAGTATTTTAATGTTCAGTGACCTGATATTTTTAGGTTTTTACAAGTTTGTTCCGTGTGAACTACTTGCGGATTATTAATTAAGATTTAATCTTGTCACCCCTCTTTATCTTTAAAAGTTCAACTTGTACATTATCCATTTTCAATTGTGTGACAGCAATAAAACCATTTTAGTTTTTAAATGATTTTTATGTATCTGTTCTCTTTTCAGGTTTGATTGTTGTCCAATTGGGTGTTTAGTAGACTATGCTTTGTTGCTTTTAGTTGTTTTATTTTGTAGTGTTTTTATTTAGTAGTTTTTATTTTTTTAGTGAATTTGGTTCCATCTATCCTGTTTGATAAATTTAATAAATGAAGTTTTTCTTGGTTTTATTTTAGTTTAAGACTAAGGTTAGAATTTTACCAGTCTGGGTTCTGCCAGACTTGGACTGACCCAATAGTTTAATAAAAGGGATTAGATTAGACATTCCCCCACCTCCTGTAAGGGCTAAGAAAGAGACTACCTAGTCTAAGTGTCTGAGAGGTCGAATACAAACCTCTTTAGGTATTGTGTATATATATGACTCAATCCAATGTGTCAACCTATTAGCAAATAAACTTCATATGACAACCTGAATTCTGTCATGTAATTGTCACTATGAAACATATGTAAGTAAGGCTGGTTAAATCAGAACCCTCACATTTACAGTTGAGTAGATCATTTGGTAGTAGAATGCTATAGCGGGCAGTTGGATAGCAAAAGTGTATAGGATAGTAGATGACAGTTGAGTTAGGGGTAGGATATTTTAAACTTGTGTACAAAGTAAATAAAACTGAACATTATTGAACTGGACTTGTGTCAGCAATTGAATAATTTCAGTCTGTATGGCATTAGAAGAATCAATCCCCTAACCCGATATATACACATTACAATATACATGTACTAGCTTATACAAGTGCTACACTAAAAATTTTAAAATGGCACATGCTCTCAGCTGTCTGCCCACTGCCCAGATTTCCCATCTCCCCTTACCTAGGGTGTAATTTGAACTGCTGATGAACAATAGTTTTCCTGGGTTTCCGCGCCCAGGGAGAGACTTCCCCCATCCATGAAATGCTTGCCATACACCAAAATGTCAATAAAGATAAGGTTGCCACACTTAGGACTGACAGAATGACACATCTGGCCATTTAAATTATAGATATTAAAACTTCTCAGAGTAATTATAGACTGTTCCCCTATGTGGTTTTTGCAGCATAAATATGGTAGGAGATAATTCTACAGAAGTTTAAAGTTTTGCAATGTTATGTAAATTTTGTAACTAAAGAAGTAATACATTGCTTTTGACAAAAGTCAGAGATATGTTCATTTTTAAGGTTTAAATATTTACCTAATGTGTTAAAAAGGAAGTTCTAAAATTTCTAATCCATTTTTTAATTTTGAAATCAAATTAGACAGCAACAGTGTTTAGTAAACAATATAACAAGTGCTGGAAAATGTTTGAAAAAAGCTGATCACATCGAAAAGCTAAACAAAAAGTAAATACTGAACTAAACAGCCAATAACTTTGGCCAAATCAGAAATAGTCTAACAATACATGTTTTTTAAATATTTCTACATTAACTTTTCATAGGCACACACATACCTAAAAACTACATGACTGGCATTGTTTCAGAAGAGCTTTCTGTATACCATTTTCTTTGATGCAGCATATGAAGTCTGCAACTGATAGCTTTTCACTTCCCTTCCATGAGAACTCTGTCCCAACTTTTTTAGTATCAGTCCTATTTGAGAGACGTGTTAGAATATCCATACAAGAAACCTGGAGAATCTGCGCAGCTTGTCCTTCAATTTGTGACAACAGTTCACAGTGATGACAAAGCACACTCCATAGTAATTCAACATCCTTTACACTTTTGTTGACTATTACCTGAAGACAAAAACAAATTAATTAAAAAGTCTAGTGACATTTAAGCGCAATTTCCTTATGTTATCTAAAAATAGCTCTGTCATAGCGTAAATCAAGAGCAGGGTTAGTAAAACCATTGGTTAGTTATTAAAACATTTTTATTAATTTTTTTTTCAGTATTTTACATGTTTTATTTACAATAGAGTTACATGACTAAAAACCATTGCGCGCCTAGCTACCGAACGTGATGTCGCAGCCATTGAACGTGATGGCGCAGCTATTGAACGTGATGACGTGTGTGGTGTGGTTGGATAAAAATGCCTACTAATTCGGTCCAATTTTAATTAATTAAAAAAAAATTTTGTGACCGAACGAAAGGATATTTTTGAAAACTTTCTTCGGCAATATTGTTCTAAATTATGGCAGGAATCGATTGGTACATGTTTCAAGTCGCTAAGTGGTCTGGTTGCCGAGATATGGGCCAAAAACTGCATTTCTGCGAGGTTTTTTGGCTTTTCCGGGAAATCCATGAAAGAAACCCGGAATTTTTTTGGCCTATGTTCATCCTCGTAACTTGCTTAACATATTTGCTTTTGGAACTAGTCCTCGATATTGCTTCGTTGAGGAGGAGATACGACTTAAAGCTGCGGACACACATACATCCATACATTCATTCATCCATCCATTCCCAGAAATGACGAGTTATTAAACGCAATTCTCCAGAATGGAAATTGCGTTAAAAATGTACTATTTCATCAAACAATATTTAAGAATTTTTAAAGATCGCAACTGGAAAGTGTGATACAGTTTAAAATAAATGTAATAGGTAAAATTTCTACACTTCTTTTTACAAAAACATAAAACTGCTTATCTGATAAAAGTGACTGTAATAGCAGATAAAATGAGGATCCAAAAAAATTGAATGTACCTGTGATGCTGTTTGGTAATTGGACACAACAACACCAAGTGTAGCCTCATTCACACTACTGTCACAAAGTAACAGAGTTGCATTTGTCAATAACTGGCTTGCTTCAATCAACAAAAGAGTTTCTGGAAATGATTTTAAAAAGCAAATGTTTCAAACAACATTATTTTATAAGTAAAATAAGAATGAATATAACAATTCTGCCACTTCACTAATAAAGTTTATTTACCTTTATCTAAATTAGTATCTGTTACAAAGGAGAACTTTAGATCAGAAGACAAGTGAAGTTCTAGGAATCCTAGAAGCACTATGATGATATCAACAAGGCGAGGCATCTCAGACACTAGTGATGATTGCAAAATCTGGAGAGAAAAAAAGTGCTATTGCTTAAGTGAGTTCATATATTTAAAAATTAAAGTGAAATGGTAATCAATAAAATTAGAATTGTTATATTTACATGATAAATCAGTATCATTAAATTGTCATGACTGGCTGATAATTTTGTGTGAATCATCAGCTGTTTTACTTCCAAGTGCATTTCATCATTGATGAGTGCCAGCTGTGTCAACAACATCAAGATCCTTATTTCTGAATAGTAATTGAAAACAGAAACACTAAATGAAATTTGAAAGGAAAATGGGAATATGTCTCAGCTTTCCATCCCTAAAGGTCTTAATAATATAAAAAAAATAGAAATGGAAATTTTACCATTTTTACCACTTGAGAGATGCTGACTTGTAAGAGACAACAGAAGAGATGGTACCTATTTTTAAAGTTTAAAATGTTAAGAGGAATCTTCAAGAACATAATGAATGTAAATTTCAAATACAATCTGTAATCAAAGGAATACTAACCTCTAAATCACAGAAGAGATCTAATACAGGTCTAAGAATAGAAACATGAAGCAGGCCAAATTTCAATGCCTGTTGTTTGAGCCAGTAAAAACTAGCTTCTGTGGAATATGGTAAGTTAAACAAAGTGAAATAGTAGTATAAGCTATCTGTTGTTCTAGGAACTATAACTTTTTAACAATATTTTACTTTTTTATGTAGATGTAAATTGATGTCTCAAACCATTATAGTACTACTTAAATTTTATATTTTTTACACTTTATATAGAAATACACATTGCACACAATCATAAGACAGGACAAAGATCATTTTCTCAATTTTCAAGATATCTTTCAGACATTCACAGCTTATTTTTAAACCACTTGAACTTACCAGAAAACTTAGATGAAAATTTGATTATTGCAGTTGTAAGATGACACAGACACTGTTGACATTCTTTCCTTATCGACAACCTTTTCTTATCCAATTCCCCACCAACAATAATTACGTAGTTTTGAGCATACAGATTAGCCAGAACGAGTAGCAGTGGAAATGGATGTAGCTAAAGAAGGCATAAAATGTGTGATTTTTTATACATATTTTAATTATAATATATACTTTATATATTTTATTATTATTTTAAATAAAGTAATTCAAGTTAAAGCTGGACTTTATAATGATTTCTAAGTTTGTTATTCATTTTTTCTCTACAGGCATTGTTAATTGAACCATAAGAAGCAAGTGCCCATCTTAGACTCATAATTTAGCTCAAAAATTAAGTAATATGCACCTATGGTAGTAAGCAGCAATAATAACCAGCTGTCACTGTGATGGGTCCACCCAGCTCTGATGGGAAAGTAATGGAGACTGGACCTAGTGCTAACCACACTATCAATTCATGTTGTGATCACACAAACAGGTGAACTCTGACCCATGGACTGAACTGACAGGTTTGAAAGGGTAACTTTTTTTAAAATCAAAGATGGGTGGTAGCTAAACAAAGATTGCTATAAAACTTCCCCAGAGTGGCAACAATCTGTATTACACTAGATAAAAAGACAGAATACTGACTAAACACAAAAAAGTAGACATTTTGTAAATGTGCACTTACCACCATCAACTCTAATTCTTTTATATTATCTAATAATGCTGATAGTATTTTTAGAGAAATCTCTGGTGTAAGTAGACAACCAAGGCTTGCTCCTTCCTTATTCTTTGATCTATCCAGCACAATATCTATTCTCTCATTTTCTTTATCACTGTTCATCTCAAAGTAAAGGCTTGGCAAAATTATGTGCTTCAACACTACATCTGATGATACAAGACTTCTTACTTCCAGAGACAAATGTAATGTTGGATCTATCAATACACTGGACCTCTGAAAATAAATACCAAAAGCTGAAAACACTGAACAAAAATAATTTAAAAATGCCTTTTTTTTCAATATGGCAAAAGTAAAAATCCTAAACAAAGACACTATTAGAGTATTTTAATTAAACCTTGGTATTATACAGGATACTAGTAAGGAAATAACTCCTCTAAAATGAGCACTTACCTTGCAAATTAAAGATAAGAATTGTACAATGTTTCTTGATCTATTTTCATTTAGTTCACACTTATTCAATACATCAAGTAGGCAGCTCACTAGCCAGGGAAGGTTGTTTTCAGAATGAATGATATTACAAATATTGGACATCTGGCTAAGAACCTGAAAAAAATAATTTTTTCTTATTTCATACAACATGATATAGAATATTAATTTTTTTCCCCACTTTATCATACTATATTTAGGAAAATGCATTGTACTACAGATAAAGCTTATGGACAAAATTGTATAATGAATATTCCAATGTCTTATATTTTTACACAATAATGCATATATTTTAAAGAAGAAAATAAATAAAATAGTAAGTTAAAAGTCTCTGTTGAGCGATTAACTTGCTTATATTAAGAAATAAAGATTTAATGAAGTGAAACCTATAAAAAAAATAACAAAATAGTTTGAAGAAATAAATCTTACTTCAACAATAATTGTGACCTGAGCCATGTTTTCCACTGCTACATGAATGCTTTGTTTAATGACAGTGTCCAGGTCATACAGACACAGTTGTAGAATGTGAGGCATCATCTACATTCATGATTTAAAGAATAATTAAGTTTAACAAACTTTAAATTACTAACAGAAGTAGCAAATAAAACTGTTTTAGAAATACTTGTATGAATTAAGACACAAGATATCAATCTAAGTAGTAAATAATCTGTTAGAAACTGCGAAGTTCAAGACAGTGACAAGTTGCCTTACTGCTGTTATGCTGGTCATGGTGAGTTTGTTTAACACTGGAGTTAGCTGATTAATTATTTCCTGTTCACTTAAAATCTTTAGTGTGTTGCACAGACTTTTTGAATTATAGGCTTCAGTTTGATTTATCAATGAACTTCCACAAAGGTAAGATAAAATGACCTGCTCTTGAAGTGGCACAGGCAGACGTCTGAACATTATAGTAAACAACTGTAATAAACAAAAATCAGATGAATGAAAATAAGCAATGTAATGGGAGATTTCATGAAACAATACTGCTGAAATAGATAAGGATTCAATAACCCCAGTTATATGCTAAAGCAGAAAGTATAAAAAATAAAAAGGTTCTCCAAACTACTTATTAAAGTTCTACAATTATGTTTTGTCTTTGTATTGTCAAGAACATGAATTGGTAAAAACTTAAGATAAAAAATTAGCAGATAAAAAGATTTAGTACCCATAGTCTTAAAAGCTTTTGCTTTGGTTTAGAACAAATCTACTATTGGCTTGTTTTTAAAAATTGGCTTGGAGTACTTAATAAAAGCATTAAGTAACTTAATTAGAGAAGAGTTTCAAAGTGCTACAAAATTTACCACCAAACCAAAAAAAACAGCAGTGGACTGAAGAAGTAAAAAGTGGCTTACCCTATTTAGTTTTGTGACTTTGTCTTTCTCAACATGATTTTTACATGCAAAACATACAACATTAAGCATGTGTTGGGCATTTGACTCTGTGCACAATGTTGCCTCATTATCCCAAACTAAATCATAAAATCTGTAATATAAAAAACAATTCCTGAGGTATAATGTTTAGTTGTTGAGAAATAAGAGCTATCACTATAAAGTATAGACAAAAATTTATTGAAAATAAGCAAATATTACCCTTTATCCCACCATTCAGAAATGCAGCTGTTCTTCAAGCCAACACCTAATAACTCTGATTGAGAAGAAGAAAGGAATTATGTCAAAAAGCACCTTTACACAGGTTAAGCTGTATTAATGAAAAGGAAATTTAAGCAAAAAATCTTAGTAAACATTGTCCAAAATTAAACCTAAAACTACACAAAAAATTTTAGAGCAGCATCTAAACATACTAACCTCTCCACCCTATTTCTCTATTCACAACAGCTGATTTCAACAATTCAAGATCATTCTTTCCACTAAGGTTTCTACCAGAGTGCAACAGCAGTTCAATGTCGGTCATCTGGAGACACTCTAAATCTGGAAACTGGAATACTGTACTCTTTAAACTCTCTAGCTGATCTTGGTCAAACAAATAACAAGGGCACTGGAAAGCCGATTTATCACTAAAAGACTGCAACAGCTCGATTAGAGTGGAATTTAACTTGTATCCATCAACCACATGCAGGCCAAAATTGCTGTTTTCTTTGTCTCTTAACATTTTTGAAAAAAGCTTATAAAATTCATGTCTAGCTTCTTGTTTGTCCAGACAGAAGACATTTAGTAAACAGCTGTATAATGTGGCTGACCTAAAATATAGAGTAGAGTCTATTAGCGTTTGAAAGTGATCACATTTCACACAATCACTGTTTACTGTTGAATCACTGGGATCATTAAGATGTTTGAATAGTTTGTCTAGACAAACAGTCATTTTAGGTTTGTTTTCCTGCTTATTGTTAAGGTTTTTATTTCTGTAAGAAACCTGAAAGGATTCTCTTCCATTATACATGTCTTGTAAAATTCTTGACTTTTCTTCTGAATTTGTAAATGGATTCATAACAATTAGGAATAAAGCTATGACATGAATAGTTTGTTTAAATAAAGAGACATCATCAACAATCAGTTGAAGATTCTGGCTTGAGTCTAGAGTTCTCAATAAAGACGTTAAACATAGCTTGACATGGCTTGCTAATGTGTTGGTCTCCTTGATAAATGTTTCCCTTTGTTTAATGTAGAAGAGTGAAGTTTTATCTGAAAAACAAATAAAAGCTTGACCTGTAAATAACGTTACATGAAATGAAAATATAATTAAAATGTTTTCTTACATATTAAAAAATAAAAATATAATTAAAATGTTTTCTTACATATTAAAAAATTTTTTTTTATCTTTATTACCTTTATGCTTTTGTAAATTTTCTGCATTTGTTGAAATTAAATCAAACATTATTTTGTGGAATAAGCTCAGTGCTGCCAAGTTTAGTTTAACATGACCTTTATCAACACAACCTTCAAGCTGGTTTTGTTGTAGAAATACTGTTAACTTTTCTAAAAATGTGTTGGCAATAGACATGTTCAGGTATTCCAGTGACTGCATAGAATAGAAAGAAAATCAGACTTTATAAAAGAAATGAGATTGTAATATGTAAATTAGTATATTACCATTAAAATTTAATTGTAAATCTAAGTTAATACCATTAAAAAATTTAAAAACACAGAACAACAAATATGATTTTTTACAAGGAATACTACACTTAACGTACTTCATTTAGAAGTAAAATCCAACCAAGCTGCTCATTTTTTATCAATGAAAAGTAATCCTGGCCCGAGAAACCACTTTCAGCTTGGCTCTTTCTGAGAAATATTTTAGTGACAAATAAGCAATTTATTATCTAATGAAACAAAGCTTTATAAGTTCACCTAATTTAATGATGCAATTAAGAATGAACATTTACCCAACAAATACACTTTTAAAGATGGAAACATGAATTTTCTTTGATTCTTTTCCACAAAAAGAAAGACCTGCTTTTGCCAAACATTTTTTCATCACATCAGCAAGATCTGCTATATTATCACTACTCTGTGAAAAAAAAAATGTAATGTAAGTAACCAAAATTGTCCTATAGACTAGATGTTAACAAAAACTTTTTTTAGACAAAAAATGGCTACACAGCTTTCATTATTTCTGTTTCAATATCTCAGATGGCATTACAATGCCAAAAAAATTAGCAAGCATACTAATTTTTTAATGTAAAAAAAAGTTGTTTTGTTTTGGAGGGGGGTTGCTTATAATAAGTGTTATAAAAGTTTTTTAATTATAATTATCTTAGTGAGATGCACAACAGCGAGAAGAATATGTGACATACTTGCAGATTTACAGGTAAATAGCAAAACATTTTCTTTGGTTTCTATGTTTTATTTAATTATTTTTACTTTTTTTGAGATGTGAGAAAAAAGTTTTTAACTAAATAAACTTGATCTATTATGAGCGTTGTAGGCAGTTTTTTTTCTTTCTCTAGATACAAGTCTATTATTTTAAATATTCATCAAATATGCCTATTCTTAAATCTAAACATCTTTGCTCCTATGATTGCCTGCTCACATTTTCTTTTCAGCTTATGAAAAAATCCTGGTACAGTCAGCAAGAACATTGCTATTTGAGATTGTCGATAATGTTACTTCTGTTATTCCCCCAAGTAATATGATTGATCCATTTAGAATCAAATTAGATCTACATTTTTAGATCTAGATAGAATCTAGACTAGATTTTTATCTTTCTTTTAACTTATCTCTAGTATCTAGAGTCTCTAACAGAATCTAGATCTAGTTCTATCTATATTTTATTCTAGCGAGCTACTAGCTAGAGAAGCCTGTGTAGATCTACATTGACATTCTAGACTAGAATGTAGAGTACTGGGAACAAGGGAAGATAACTTTCAGTAAAATCTGTCTAGAATTTATTGGGTTTCCTGATTTTTTTTCCCCCAATACCTTGTCTTATTAATTGAAAATAAATATAGTAGGCCTATTCCTTACTATTCTCCAAATCAACTACATATTTAAAATCTGCAGAGGTTCAGCTATAATTTAGTGTTGTTACATGTCATTTTCTTTAAATTTTTACTTGAAAAAAATATGAAAACAATATGCTTGACCTATAAATTAATTTGTAAACATAGACCTAAATATTCTGACATAATTCTGTTTACGTCTAAACTATTAGAACTTAGGGCCCTAATCACTTTAGATTATTTTATTAGTTTAATTAAAATATGAGGGCCTAATTAATTTTTAAATTTCACTTCTGAACTATAGGCCTAGGCCCTATTTATTTTTATAGAGCTTTTATAAAGCCCTAACAATTTTAAAATACTATTAATAATAGTATTATTTAGGCTTAGTAAGGGGTCATCTAATAATCTATTTAAGACATCCACAAAAATTTTGGATAAAAATCAATCAAGGCCTAATTAATGTTGACCATGTTCAATAGATATTTTAGAAAAATTTGCTGGTTTTATTTTTTAAATTACAGTCTTGAGAGGTTTGATAGGCGAAGGTGTGCTGTTGTTTTAAGTGTTGTGTTCTAGCTTTTGAAGATTTAATTAAGATAGGTGATGGTGAGGGAGGGGAGGTAAAAATAGGCCTAGTTAAAAATCATGATGTTACGTATGATATGGATGTCCCTAATGGGGTACAAATAGATCTACTGTTCGTACTTCATTTACTTACACGCTGAGCAAAGTTTTTTAAAAACAAGCACTGTCATCTTAATTCCACTTTTACATGCAGGATACAAGTTTTATTTGTGGAGAATGTTTACACCGGCGTCCGATAATGGCATCTTCTTTAAAAAAGAGGTGTTAGGTTACTGGTAGTTAACTAAATGCACACATGGCTGGCTAATGTCAATGCTAACCCTGTCCCTAACCATAACCCCAACCCTGGTCCTACCATACGCCTAACCCTAATTTCTACCCATAAAATTAGTTGAGATAACAATACTACTAACAACCCAACACCCCTTTTTTAAAGAATATTCCATTATCAAACACCAGTATCTCAGAGGCATAGCGATGGGGGGGGGGGGGGGGGGGGGGGGGCAGAGGGGTACATATGTCCCCGGGCGCCTACCTTAAGGGGCGCCAAAATGGGTAGTTAAAACAAATTAAAATGTTATTTGAGCTGCATTTTTGCATTATATAGTATGGTGGGGCCGGGGGGGGGGGGGTGCAAATTGAAAATTTGCTCTCGTGGGGGCGCCAGCGCCGGGAAGGGTCGCTACGCCTCTGCAGTATCTATAATCATCCTTTATGGGTTTTAAAATGTAAGCACTTCCATGTTAAAATTCAATATGTGGACTTCCACATGGCCCCAACAAACCCCATCCCTCCCTCCATCCATTTCACACCACAAGTCATCTCATAAAGATGATAAATGGATGACCCATAAAATCATCATTAAATCATGGGATAAAAATTAGGCCACATTTGCGCAGTTCGCTCAGCGTTACTCTTAATCTTTACCCTAGGTGGCACGCGATCTAAAAAAAAAATGATTTTTTTTTTTCGTGGTAACAATTTAACGTTGACATAGATCTAGATCGAGATTAAGTGTATTTTCAACACCTAAGAGTCTGGTACTTGTAAAAAAAACAGTACAGTGTAGTGTCAAGGAAAGTTTGTGAGGTCAGATGGGTCAGATGATAGTCCTAGATCTAGCAGCAACCTAGCTAAATCAAACTGTCCTTTAACCTTTAGGCCTAGCTATCTACTAGTATCTAGCATGCGTGATAGTAGATCTAAATCTATATTATTTATCCTATGTGAACTTAAAAAAAAAATTCAATTTGCTTGAGGGGGGGGGGTGGGAGGAAGAGAGAAGTGAAGACACGGACGACCTCGTGTGAACGTCTATGACGTATGCTTTAGGCCTGCTGAACTCACAGTGACCTCGCCGATCGTGGGCCGTGGTGGGATTTTCCACTCACGGGATAGTAAGCGTAAGGCAAGCAATCACGCCAGTGACGATGGTTGGAAATTTTATTTAAAAAAAAAAGAATCATAGTCTACGTCATATTTTCAATATGAAAAAAAAAATGTATGAATCCCCGGGTTCGAACTCTGAACTCCGGGTCTGTGAACTTTTGACTACAGCTGGCATACTGTTGACTCAACCACAGCGGATGTGTTTGAGAACTAAAAAGTAAGCATTTTCAATTGCAAGATGGCAAATCAAACCTGCGAGACGCGTAGTCTATTCTTTAGGGGCCACGCTCTGCGAGACGCTAGTCACTTCGTAAAAATTATTTTCAAAAGTTCTAAAATTGAGCTAGAAACATAAATTGGTAATCTATCGTTTTGGGTACGTAAAATCGCCCGCGACTAGTAATGTGAAAAACAGGTGACTCCTTAAATTTTAATAATTATTTCACATTTTGAGGAGGATTTATGTTTAGAAAAATACAAAAATGTTTCCTTGTTTCATCTATGTACCTGTTTTTAAACAATTGAATTAAAACTTTTCAGTAATAAATGAACACCAGCGATGTTTCCAACAGATGCAACCACGCTCATTTACTATAGCAGCCATCTTGTTAAAGCTTTATTTTTATAGACATATAGCGCGAGATCCAGGCGGAAGTCACTCTATTTTACAAATGGCTGCTGTTTATATAGCAAATCTTGCTTGCAGACACTGCTGTTTAAAGTTAATATCTGGCCTATATTGATATATTTAGCCATTGATTTAGGTTTATTATTCATTTATCTATATTATTTGACACAAACATATCGCAATATACTTCTATTACAGCCTTGACAATGAGGTAACGTTTTCGTACATTAATAGCCGCGGGCGATTTTACGTACCCAAAACGATAGATTACCCATAAATTATAAAATTAAGCAGGCATTCTCCTCTAGCTAGAATCTAGATCTAGATCTAGATACATCCAAGATCTATCTAAAAGCTAGATTCTAGTCATAGTGAAGTGTGTGTGTCACAGGGACAGTCTGCTAACTGGCTAACTGTAACTGAACTCTCACTCATGGCGGCAGTCATTAATTTCAGTATGCCTAGATCTCTAGATCTAGATCTAGATTAGATCTAGATCTAATAATGTTAGGCCTACTGAAAAGTATAATTTGTATGCTAGAAATCTAGAGTAAATTAGTTTTACGTTATTTCTTTCGATTATCACTGTGGATAACATAATATTAGTTAGATCATCATCACGTCTACTGCTAGTCGTCATTTTTGTGAAACTAGAAATCTAGTCTAAACCAATCAGCGTGAGCTTAGTATTTTCTACCGGGAAAGTAAAAATTAAAAATTGTTCAGGCCTTAAAATTTGCCGAGTTTATTTAAGGCTAAGATTAAAACAATTTATTCGTTTAAGTAAAATGTAAGCATTCTGTCACTTTACGATTAATGTGATAAATAATATGAAAAATGACACTTATCTGGGCGACTTAAGTCACAAGAATTTGTGCACATATTATTTTAATCCGACTATAGTCTATATCTAGTGAAAAAAAGCAACGTTTTTATAGTAAAGTATTGGATGTGGTGTCGTTTACTTTTTAACTCATTGAACTGGCAAAAAGCTTATGTTCCTTCTATATATTTTTCAAATTTTTATTTTTATATGGGGTCATCCATAAATGACGTCACACTCGTAGGGGGGAGGGGGGTCCGTAATTTTGTGACGATGTGTGATGAGGGGGAGGGGGGGGGGTCAGATGTTGCGACGTCACATTTTTGCATTATAAAAAAGCAATGTTAGAAAACGAATTTTAGACGTTATTTCGCGTTTTAGATAACTGTTTTAATAAATTGTAATAGTTTAGACAAGATTTTGGAAAAATATCGATGTTTTTAAAAAAATTCAACTGCAATTTTGAGGGGGGTTGTAGGTTGAGGTGTGACGTCATTTTAGGGGGGGGGGTCTGGCTTTTTGTGACGACGTGTGACGGAGGGGAGGGGGGGAGGTAAAAATCGTCAAAAAAGCGTGACGTCATTTATGGATGACCCCTATGGTATCACCCGGTGCGGTCCGCACCCCCACCCCCGCCTCGCCACTGCAATTTGACACTCACTGCAAACACCACTGTATTATGGTATTTTAAATAGTTTTCTTAAATTGCTTCTCCGGCGTGATTATAGGTGATATAGGTAGAAAGTTTACCGCCCCCCCCCCCCCCCACCCCCGAAAATTTCAAGTGCCCCCCCCCCCCCGGAGAAAAAAGTCTGGAAGAAACACTGCTTAACAAGTTTGTGGCTAATGACATGGCCCAGAAAAGTTATTTGCATTCCTTATCTCAATTTTACTAGGTCTAGTTGTCAACCCTTGCGATTTTAAAGATTCTAGTAGCGACCTCAACCCTTTGATGTGGTCGGTCCAATTTTGTGAAAACAGACATATGTCATCCAAGTATGCAACTGTGTCAGGATTATTAATTAGAATTTTTCTCATCCGTATGTTGAACGTAGCTGGGGCATTGATCAGGCCAAAACTCAGGAAGTTTCAATGGTATATTATTATGTTACGGGTCATTGTGAGGTCAGATTAGAATAGGTTAGAATAGTCTCGAACTTAGGGGAGAGTGCGTGTGTGAGTTGAGTTTACCCTAGTGTGTAGTTATCCCCGGTGTGTTATGTATTGTAATCCCAAGGTCGAATGGGTGTATAAAAGGGCGCGTGAACGAGTGGGGGGGGGGTCAGCGGTTAGTTGGTAGCGGTTAGGGCGAGGGCTACTCTGTTATGTAAAAAATTGAGTCCCAATAAAAGTATTAAAGTTAACCACGAATCGTTGTTGAGTTGAATCAAACCCGGACGTAACAGTATAGACCAAAAGGTGTGATGAATGCGTTACATTTCTTGGCCGACTCTTTTATTGGTATTTGCTAATATCCTCTTGATAGATCAAATTTGGAGATTTTCGCATGGGATATGCTAGCAAACAGTTCTTCCTGATTAGGCATTGGTTCAGCGTCAGTGATGGTAATTTTATTGAGATGTCTATAGTCGATGCAAAGTCTTTATAACAATTAGAGATGTTGTTAGACCAGTGGCGTAGCGAGGGGGGGGGGGCGGGGGTGCGGACCGCACCAGGTGACACCATTTAGGGGCGGGTGACACTAAGGTAAAAAAAAAAATAGCAAAATATATAGAGAATAATGATAATTCCACCTAATTAAGTGATTAATTCGAGTGTTAAAAAGCCTTTTAAGAGCAAATTTGACAATTCTCGACAAGGGTGGAGGGGGGGTGGGGTGCAAATCGAAAGTTTGAGGGGGGGGGGGGACGTTCTGACCGGGATTCAAAGGGTCGACTCGAAATATCATCCTAATGAACGATAGGGCGCATCGCTCCAGATGGGGAGTCAGGGAGAGTAAATAGCCAGCTTGATTCAACATTCAAACTGGAACAAAATATATTACATATACACGTGTTCTTTTTATATACACACCTTTTGACACCCCCACACACTCGTCACAAAATTCCGTAGCCTAAGTTATTTGTACTAGAATGGAAACAATAATAAGTACAAATATGCGAAAGAAAAAAAAAACGAACACATCAGTCAAGGGAGGGCACTACAAGATAAATCTAAATACTCCTTGTAAATTTGTAAGTGTAAGAAAGTTACATTGGAGGCCCCTAGCCTACAAGTAGTTATATTATGATTAAGGCCTAAGTTAAAGTATGCCTAATTAAAATAAATTGGCCAAGGCTTATAATTGTATTTAGATCTATATCAATGCAATTATTGTTGTAAATAATATTTAGAATCCCTAGCAGAACGAGCCCCGGGCGGGAGAGCTCGGCTCTTGGTTTTTAGAAGTCCTTCTTTGAAGTTCTTTCTTTCTGGCTTCCCAGTCCCACGGGCAAATTAAATTATTAGACGTGTTTGTCTTTTTGTTTGTTTGTTGTTGTTAAATTAAGTATTTTAATAAGTATATCTGGGGTGACAGCAACGTATCTAAAGGAGAGAACTATAAAATCAAACACCTGAGCTCTTCTGATACTACTACTACTACTAGTCTAGGGTGGACAAACTTGACAAAGCCTTGAGTTTGAGTCACAGAGGCAATGGAAGCAAATCCAGAAAGAAAATCATGATGCTGAACTACTTATTATTAATTAATAATTTATTAGTTATTAGTAATAAGTCAATAAGTTATCAGCTATTCTTACTCTGAAGTCTTAGAGTAGGCCTAAATTTAAATAGGCCACAATGACTAAATGAGACTAACTAACCCTTAGGCGAAATAATTTACAGGCCTAATGCTTAATACTAATAATAAAAATAGGCTTGATCTAGTAAATAGATAATAAATAGGTCCTAGATCTAGATTCTATATCTACTCAGTACTTATTACTGTAATTAGTAATTAGACTTAGTTACTTAATTTTGTTGGGGGATATTAAGATTAAGAAAGAAAGCGTTACACAAATTTTTTAAAAACTTTTATCCTAAGTTTTATTTACCACACACACACTTAAACAATACTGACCAACCACTTAGGCTATAAATCTATTTTATCCTCACCATACTAATGAGATCAACTCACACTGACACATCATGCTCAAAGACTAGCCTTTTTGATAAGATGTTACAAATGTCCTGTAGTGAAACTCTGAAACTAGACTTAATAGACTAAGTCTGAAAATCTAAATAAAATTAAAATACACAAAAGTGTAGAGATTAACTGAGATAACTAGTGTAATGCCCTAATAAAAATACATTACAAACATTTCATAGATCTAAACCTGCCTATCTTTATTCCTAAGTAACATGTTGCATATTCTTACGAATTATATGGGCACACATAATACATGAATAGAAAAGAGGCTAAATTAACACATTTTAAAAATCAACCACCTGACTAAAAAATTTAATTTTTCAATCTATTTAAAAATGAAAGTGTCTGTCTGTGGTTTTGTTTGTCTTTTATGCATTACTACACCTTTCATCCAATCGCCATGAAACTTAGCGAGGTTGTTAAGACCACTCCTGGAAAGATTTCTGGGATAAAAATATCAGAAAGGTATGTTTTGACACCCAAAGTTCCCAGTGGCTATCTTGGATTGTGAGCCTACACAAGGGGTCAGGGGTACTTACTTGATTCATCAGTCAAACTGCATCAGGTGCATCCGCAGGTACCCCAGTGATTGTATGAGCTGGTACTCCCTTGCCTCACCCTTAAGCGATATGACGACTACAAAGAATGCGGTGGGCTACTACAATCATTGAATAAATCAAACTGTTGCTCCTACAGTTGAGTACAGATGGACGCCCCCAGTTTCCTAAATGCTATCTGATCTGATGGAGACTGTTGATCAGGCATCCTGCGCAATTGGGCAGGGCTACTACTTGATCCAACTTTCAAACTGCAATAGGGGCAGCCTCTGGTGTCCCGGTGGTCCGAAGCATCCTGGGCCCTCCTATGAGCTTTATGGCACCTATAATCATTTCAAAGGTACACAGCACACAGTGGGCTTATACATTTGATGACTAAACCTAACCTGGGGTTATCACCCCCCCTCCCCCAATGGTGGCCAAGGAGTGTTCTACCTCACTATTGCAGAGGGTGAATAACATACACTCAATTCTTTCATACAGCATGCCCTGTGGCGTGTGGGTGGTAGAGGGGACAAAGCCAAGCCACAACAATTACAATCCAAGAAATGTAGATGACAATAACATACTTGATGAAACTAAAACAACATTTTGTCACTCGGGTAAAATAATTTCAACTTTTTTTTTTCAGTTAAAATGGCTTCTTGTCTAAGATCAAAGCATATCATTTTGTCCCAAATATTGAAGACAGTCTGTTCAAATTCTTCTTCAACGTACCATGTAGCTGCAGGAATGGTTCAGTTCAGGCCAAAGGCGATTGTACCTTGGTCAAAAAGTCCATGCACCTTGCATCAAGTGGTTTTACCATCACCAACTTCAGTGTCTTGGTGCATAGCTAGATCCTATGCTAAAAAAGGCAAAGATAAAGGTAATGCATTTTAATGTTTAAAATTGATGTCATCATTTTAAAATTATAATACATTATCATCATTCCTGTGGTCCACTTGTGAAGCACAGGGACACAACCACACCTCTCTATCGCACTCAGTTTTGGAAGATTCATCCAAGTTGGATCCAATACATTCCAGCTGCTTGTGCTTTGCTTACAACTGATCTTTTCTAAGTTTTTTTTTTTGGCCTACATGTTTTTCTCTTTCCTTGGATATTCCAATAAACTGTTTTGCCTCTTGATGATGTTTGCTGGTTTGCACAAAGTGTGTCCTATCCATCCCCATATGTGTTTTTGTATTTCTTTTTCAATAGGGTTTTGTCCTGTTTTTTCAGTGTTAAATTATGCTTTTTTGATGTTACGTTAAATATTCAATGTGTGTATATGTATGAGTACAATGCAATTCTTTATGTTTCAGGTGGTAAAGCTCATAAAAAGATGACATTAACTGATGATCAGTTAAGTGGACTTGTTGATATTGAAAAAGTGAGAGAAGAATTTACTCATGTTTTGAAGGACCTGAAAGAGAAGTTTGTCCATCAGCTGACAGTAAGAACCTCACAAGGTATTTATCAACTTAAATATATTTCATTTTATCGATATTTGAATTAAGTAACAACCAGATACAAATACACTCTTTGATATTTTATCAAACATATCTAGTTGAAATGCAAATTGTTTTAATTTTTGGAATGGCGTGCTAGTCGGAGTGGATTGGGTGAGATTTGTTGCTGCCCTATACTCCACAGGGAGTGACGAGGATTAATGAATAAATGCCTAGTCACATTCTAATGATCAGGACTTGTGATATCTCAGGGTTTGTCTAACAATTTGTTCTGGCAACCCTGCCTGTATTCTATATCTTGCAGTGACCACACTGACACAAAAATAAGTCGCACTAAGACAACACTGTAGATATTTTTGTCTGCTCTTATTTTATTCTAATATATGACCACTTATTCTTTTAATTGTTTTTACAGGGGTGTTTGATAACCTTATTGTGAAGACAGCTGAGGGTAATTTCCCGCTAATTCAGCTTGGTCAAGTTATTGTGAAAAACCCGCAGCTAATAGCCATTGATTTATCATCAAGTCCTCAAGTAAAATGTTTTTTTTTTGTTTAAACACTGACGATATTTTTTATTGTTTTTAGCAATACAGTGTATTATTACAATAGGTAGATATAATCTAATTACTGAAGTAAATGTTAATCCTTAAGTAGCCTTATCTCTTTAATTGTATTTATCTTAAATTACAGTAATGGTTAAATTAACAAACACAGCTTTATAAACTTCTCTTAATTTAAAAAATTAATGTTTACAGTACATTACAAATGTCAAAGAAACCCTGTTGAGTTCAGGTCTCAATGTTAATCCTCAACAAGATGGGACAAGCCTGTTCATAGCAGTGCCAAAGTAAGTACATCAGGTTTTGTTCATGTGGAAATATTTGAACAAAATGCTAAGAATATATCGGTTGTGACTTAATGCAAGTAAATTGTTGCTTGTGCCTTATCCTTATTTTATGTATCAAGTTTGGAAATTTATTGTAAACTGTAGCGTATAGCAGAACAGTTTTCTTAATGAGCTGTCTTACTAGGAAAGGTGACAACAGAGACATGGAAAAAAGACTCTGTATCTTTGCCCTTAAGAGAGAAGTACTTAAGTCACAATTTTGTGAAAATCTAACCAAATAATGGTTATCACTCTCCCTATTTTTACTAATCTAATGTACAAATATTAATGTTCAGGTTTTCAATTAAATCCTCTTTAGAGAAACTTGATAAAATAAAGACGTAATGTTATACCCAACTTAAATTAGTGAACTCTTTCAGCTCAATATGTTTATTTTGTGACTTAAGTACTTTTGGCATTAAGGTCTTCAGCTGTTGCTTGATTAGGAAGAAATACACCTAAACCACATCTCAACAAATGGGTGTAGAGTTAAATGTCTATAGAAGTAATAGTGAAGTTAATAATCTGGACCTGGCAGCAATAGAGCAGATAAAGTAGAGTTCACCTGTTTCTGTTACCTCAACTTATGAAAGAATAGTATGGTTAAGATCTATACAACTCTCATTATTTGTAAAAGACAAGCATTGCAAATCAGTGGGTTAAAAGGAAATTTATAACATCCTTTCCCTCAGTATCAGACCTCAAGGGAGTGGCATCTCTGTTATCCTTCCCCTCAACCTACACTTTGGCCAAATAATGAATAACTTATCTAGAAAAGTTTGATTTTAAAAAAGTAAAGTTCCCTTTCAAACATGACGGTCTACGTGGCAAGTGAAGTAGAGTTTATTTGTTTCTGTGACCTCAGAATAGGAAGGGATTGTGTAGTCAGCACTATGCCAAGTCGCCTTTACATACCCTAACATGTGTTAGGTACCCATCAGAGCTGGGTGGACTCAGGGATGGTCTACTGATTTGGATCCGAATTCAAACTCAAGACATGGGTTATCAGTCCAGCTCTCTATCGCTATGCCACTCCGTCCCATATAGTTTGAATAATGAAAGTAAAATACATTATTTAGAGAAGTTTCAGATGAAACTTTATTCAAGAGGTGTGCGAAAGTATTTAATATAATTTCCATTTCTTCAACATAGTATCTGCTAGTATAGGTTGAATAAAGAAAGAAAAATTCAGTAGTTTGAGGTGTATCAGATTAAACCTTAATTAAGAGAAATGAAAAAGTAGTTAGTATGTTTTCCTTATCACCAACATGGTGTCCACCTAAAATGAAGGTTTGTTGATTGCACAGAGTCACGCGAGAACACAGGGAGACCCTGGCAAAAAATGCCAAACAGCTGAGTGAGAAGTCAAAGAAACATCTGCGGGATGTCTACTCAAAGTATTCAAAGAAAATTAAAACATCCCAGACGGGACACTCTGCAGATGATCTCCTGGCAGCAGAGGAAATGGTCAGTGGTGTTTGTGTGTGTATGTGGGGGATCAATTGTGGGTTTTTGGGGGCTAACTGTACAGGGTTCGTACGCAGTCTGGAAAGTCTGGAAAAAGTCTTGAATTTAGAAAAGTGAATTTAAGACTTAAAAAAGTCTGGAAAATCGCTAGTTTTTGGGCAGGATTTTTTAAAAGTCTGGAAAAAGTCTGGAATCTAGTTTTAGAAACAAAACTTAGTCCATTTTTTCCAACTTAAAAAAAAATGTTTTTTTTTAAGTGAATTTACTCCAATTTTTTTCCCCGCGCTATCGCGCGGGTTTACACTGTGCTGTGACGTTTTTCCGCTGGTTTGCAGAAAAAAGACGGATGCTCAGTTACTACGTCATTGGGAGAAGAGGGGAAGGGAGGGAAGAGATATTTTGTGGCACGACTGACCGTGTGAATGTGTTACAAGTACTTACAATTGTCATTTAATGAAAGAATGATCGCCGTCATGATTGTTAGGCTCTCGATTTTACCCGCTATTTTTTCATCGTTAACAAAAGTTATGGGGGAGATGTGTGAGTGGTAGTTTAGATATAATGTATCAGTCTGTAAGGCGTCATCCGTTTATGACTTACAACAATTTTTCCGATTTTAGACCCACCCCCTTTCCCCTTTCCCCCCTCCTCCCCCCCCCCCCCCCCCCCCCCCCCGCCCTCTGTCCACACGCGTTCACTTACTTTGGATTAATATTAACATTTATAAGATTAATAAGTTGCAAGGCCAACTTGGGTTCATACCTGTATTTCTGTTTGCTTCAGCTTAACAAAGAGGTACTATTTTTATTTAGGAGTCGTCCATAAATGACGTCACACTCCGGAAAGTCGGGAGGAGGGTTTTATAAAGTGTGACGACACGTTCTTGCAATAATGTTGGGGCAGATATAAATACCGTGTTTTATTTACACGCTGCGATGGTTTTTAAAACACCAGCACAGTCGTCTTAATTTTACTTTCTACTCGCAAGATACACGTTTTATGTTTGTTTTAGAATGTAATCACAAAATCTTCCGACCCCTCCCCCCCCCCCCTCCATGTGTACGTCATAAATGGATGACCCCTTTAATTTTAATTCACCTTCCATTAAACTATTTTTGATATCTTTGCAAATGCTGACGATTAAAGTTAGACTACCCCGCCCCTCCTTCAACATCGGTCACTTGTGTGAACTCACTGTGACCCCAAGTTGGTAGTTGGTACTGCTTGGTAAGTAGGGTGGGGGAGGGGGTATAAGTCACAGCACAGTTCATGTTATACTGAAGTCTAGACCACTATGACCTCACAGTGACCGCTTCACCATGTCTGTGGGGGGGGGGGAGGATACCGGCAATTTTTTTTATTGTAGACCCGTTTCTCAGCTATTACTATAAGCACAAACAGTGAATGATGTGCGTGTTTTTTTTTTTTTTTTTGCTCCACATTTTTTTTTTACAAGTAGCCTATAGGCTACTTAACAAGAGCAGACCTAAATTAATACATTACATTATTATTCTTTAAAGTAATTAACTCTCACTATTATGCAATACCATTTTAATGATAGTTTAATTGAAAACATAAGCAATTAGATCAGGAACAGATTACATAAGTCTAATGTTGGAAACAAAATAGCTGCATCATTTTAATCAATTTTTTAATTGTTAAAATTTTAGGTAGGGTGGAGTAGGCAAACTTAGAAAAGTGATTTTCTGTCAATTCGGCTAGAGAAAGTTCACTATGAATATAGCTCAATTGCCTAAAATAAATGTCAATTTAGTATAAGTAATTATAATGACAGTACAAATAGTGCATCATTTAAAAAAATTATTCGCTAACACATTATTTGTCTAAAGTCTGGAATTTTTCCAAAAAAGTCTGGAAAATGTCTGGAAAAAGTCTGGAATTTCATTTTCAAAAAGCAGTACGAACCCTGCTGTAAATAAGGTTGTTTTAGGGCAAGTTGTAATTAAGGGCTAATTTGGGGCTCTGATAGGCAAGCTGTAATTAAGGGCATTTTTTGAGCAAACTTTTATCAAGGCATTTTTGTGGAAGTGTGTTGGCATATTTAGGCCAAGCTGTAAATATTAAGGGCATTTTTATGGCAAGACGTAGTTTAGGGAGTGAGGTGGATTTAGATTTGATGAGTGTGTACCTAAGTTAAATTTGTGCTTCTATATTGCTGACAGGGTAACTGAGCAGTGGTTCTTAACCTTTTTGAAGATACTGAACCCCACCAGTTTCATATGTACATTCACCGTACCCTTCTTAATAGTTCTTCTATCGTCCGCACTGACAAAATCCGATCGCGAATCATGTGTGTCTTGACCTCCACTGAACCCCCTTAGTTCTAACTCACCAAACCATTGGGGTTCTATTGAACCCGGGTTAAGCACTATTGTAATAGAGTATAATCAATTTTCTTGTCGTGTAAGGCTAAAGTTGTGGTTAGTTTTTGTGTTACAAACCAAAAATACTGCCAGTGTTGGAGTGTAAGTGTTGATGGTCATTTATTTTTAAATTTCAGATAAAAGATTTAATGCACGAGGTACAAACACAAATAGAAGAAATGACAACTTCAAAGCAAGAAGAACTTATGGGAGGGAGATAACTCATGCCAAAAAAAATTGTACATACATCCAATTATTATGGAATTTAGTTTAGAATAGCTTAATTGATTTAATTATCTCACTGTGGTCAATCTTATTATTCAATGCTAATGAGATTTGAACCATAGAAATTGTTAACCAGATTTAATTGACTGTAATTTCAACTTTGAAATTGTTAAACATTCACTTAATTGTTTAATTCTGTTATTGTATAAACTCTTCCTTCCTTAATAAACACAATACTCTCACAGAATATCATAAAGTTTTATTTCATTTCTGGGTATAATTTTTAAAAAAGGTACAAGAAATGTTAGGTAGATAAACCAACTGCCACCTGATAGGTGTTAGCTGTAGGTTAAGATAAAAAAACAGTATGACTTATGTTAAACAGAAAATATATTACTGTTGCTATAGAATCAAGCATTAATGAACAAGTATTTCAAGTTTCTATTTCGCGATTTAATAAATATTCAATAAAACAAGTACAGCAAAAACACTCCAATGTTGTAAATGTTAAAAAAAGTTAGTTCACAAAATATCAGTTTGTATATGTAGGTCTAGCATAGGACATTTTAGAAGGATATAGTTAGCGTGAAAGAGTATTTTCACAGTATTGCAATAAAAATCTCGTACTTGTAGACACAACTGTTTATCAATATTGCTGTGTTACAAGAAAGACTTTGGGTACGAGCAGTTGCAAAGGCCAAGTGTGATACAGACACTGTAACATGTTTCAATTAGGGAGTTCAAATACTCATTTCTTTCAGATTTCCACGGTTTAGATTTTAAGTCACTAAATGGCACAAATATTTTCTTCTTCTTCTTAATCCAGTTTGTTCCCAAGACACATTGGGCAGATGGAGTAGAGTTCATCTGATTCACTGACCTCGGTATATGAAGGGATAGTGTGGTCAGCACTATGGCCAGCCGTCTTTGTTTCCCTAAAAGTTAGGTACCCATCAGAGCTGGGTGGACTCAAATATAAACAACAGATTAATGGCAAACCAACGCTTATTTATACCCAACTTCTATACTTTCATAAAAGTTTCATCCTTTACAGTTTAAATAAAATATGCTTGTAGACTGATATGTACTGCTTTAGGCAATTAAATCAGTCAGTTTTTTATATAAGAAAATTTTGTACTATTTCTGTACTAGGGAAGTAGGTAATTCTGATTTCGGCACTTTCTTAAACTCAATTGAACTTTATGGATGATCCACTTGATCATCCGTTAAATATGCTCAACTATTTTGGTCTAAATAAAATTGCACTTTGAACCTATGATAACATTTTGAAAGAATATAACCTTACTTTAAATAAGAGTTAAGTGAATCTGATATAAGGTTCTAAAATAAAAGGTTTGGCTATAAACTGTTAAGTTCCAATCACCAGGAAAGAACTGGCAGTTAAAATACTGGTATGTAACATTTGAAAAAGGTTCCACCCTTTTTTTTAGGTAGATGAATAAGGACAAGAAATCTAATACTTGTTAAAATTTACATTGAGAAAACAATATTCACAAACTCTTTAAGTAAACAAATTAACACACCATTTTAGTATAGCCTAGGCATAATTTTCATGGAAAAAGTTAGATATACATTTTTTAAACAATTGTCATGAGCCTTTTGCAAAGAGTAAGGTTGCATCAAAGAAAACCGCACAATTTTAACAAACAATGAAAACAACAGGCCAGATTGGAGTTCAAAAGAACAGCTGCAAAAATAAAACAGTAAAAAATTTCATGAAAGCGAGGTAAAGGAGCGACAACCTTAGAAAAATCTAATTAATTTAAAAAATCTGTTTAAGAAAATGTTTCACATAAGCTTAGTTCCAAAGATAAATATTTTGGAATGTTTTTTTTTAAGTAGGTTTGATTATACCAACATTTTTATTTGAGACTTTTAAATAGCTTTTCCACAAACAAAACAAACAACCAAATATTATGTAACCGGGGTAAATTGTTTTATAAATATAAGATGTATGAGCAAATATTTTTTCAAAGTTTTTAAGTGTAGGAAAAACAAAATGCAACTGATAATCAATTAAAAAGTATGGAAATTTAACATGTCTGGTTCTAAATGCTATTTTAAGAAGTGTAAATCTATTCCTTAAAATTTCTTAGTTCACATTCTTTTGCTGGTTCTTTAAAATTCCTAAAAAAAAAAGCATTTTAAGCAAATTACAGCTACATCTTGCATTTTAAGTAAATAAATGCACCACTTTTCATAATAATAATTAATCACAAAGACATGAAAAACAGTTTTCAGTTTAACTTAATCAAACCATTTTATGTAAAACAACTGAATTGTTTCTAATATATACAGTGGATGCTGAAAATATTTTTCTGGACTATAACCTTTAGTAATACAATGAATACAGAATTGTGATTTCTACTATTTAAGAACTTAAGTAACAATTCACTACCTATGTCTTACATTGATTAACATTGTTTAATGATTAGCTACATCACAACTATGTTTATAATTAATTTATAAATTAACATTTCACTTTAAACTTATGAAAATAATTTTAAAATCTTAAAAAAGAAAAAGTAAGCTTAAGAAGGGACTGCTACCTAAAGAGATTGGAAAACCGGGACAAATTATCAAAATGTATAGGAATTAATATTAAATTAACATTAACAATTGTAAAAAAAATATCAACAAACTTAGATCATTAATAGGTAAACATTTAAAACAAAAAACTTCACAAATAAATCTTTAAAAAACAAGTTTTTAAATTATTGACAATTTTAAAAAATATTTAAATCTGGACATTAATTGTATATTTTTAAGAGACAAGAAAATTTGATTAGGTTTAAAAACTTTTTTAACAATAGAAAATGTATTTCCATTTTGATCAGGGAAAAAATGTTTATAATCAGATGAACATTTTCTAGAACAATCACGGAGGCTTGACTGGAATTGACACAAGATGACTTACAATAACCAATTGAATATTATAACCAATAAGGCAGATATTTTCTACCAGGTTAATCAATGAATAATTGCATTTTTAAAGGCTTTTTTTTTTTCATTCTTGCAGATGCATTATGAACATTAGTTTCTAAAAATAAAAAATTAGTTCAACTAAATTTACAGTGAAAATGAAATAATAAATAAATAAATTTTAGATTCTCAAGCAAAATAAACTTATAGTGTCTTAGTAAAAAGACTAAATTATTTACAGAAAAGTTGATAATGACAAATTCTACTCTCAGTGTATTGACTGTAAGAACATTGTCAATACATTTCACATGAATGCACTTGTGGTAGATGAACTAATGCAACAAAACATCACACCAAGACATTTAACTTCTTGAACTTTGGGGATTTACTGAAAAAAAAAAACAACATGCGAATAAAAAAAACAGATCAGAATATCTAGAAAGCAATATTGAAATGGATTTTTCACACATAATTGGAACCATTTTTTTCATTTCCTTTTCTTCAAAGGTAAACATTTTTAAAAATATTTTTAGCATTTGATGTCATACAGTTTATTGAAACTTTATAAATCAACCAAGATTCTAAACAATCAATAATTATAAAAGTGTTATGAACTCCCATTTTTTCCTTCAGTGCCATGCAGACACCTCTATAAACCCAGATTCTAACAAATAAATTCTAAAACTGTTACGAACTTACATTTTTCCTCCAGCACCAAGCTTCTATAAACCCAGATTCTAAACAATCAATTCTAAAAATGTAATGAACTTACATTTTTCCTTCAGTCCCATGCCGAAGCCTTTATAAACCACGACTCCAAGAACAATGACAACAAACCGAACAAGCAGAGCAACAATACCACAGGCTATAGTGGCGGCAGCCAACCCAGACCAAGTACTTATGTAGCCAGACACCTGTTAGTGAAACAGAAAATGGAATCAAGTTCTCTTCAGCCATACTTGCTTAAATTAATAGCATTGATGTATTTTTTTTAAAGTTTAAAATAAATAAAGCGGCAGTGATCTCCCCTAAACTTTCTCAAATATTCTTATATAACACTAGGGGGATGGTAACCCTGGATATAGACATGATTTTTAATCAATTTTTAATTACTTTAACTTTTAAAAATAGAATAGAGTCTCATAGAAAAAGAATTGCGCAACAAGTGAACAGCAAACAATTTGCGTATAACAGTGCATTATACTAGTACCTTATGAATTGAGAAATCGGAAATTGCCTAAAGTACTACTTCCTGTCAATGGAAATGACTCAAAATTTGAAAGAAGACAGAGAGTTAGATCTTTTACTTATATGTGAAATTTCGTCTATCTAGCTGAAACAGTACTCAAGTTAAAGGTTTTTGAAAAACCAAAAGTAGAATAAGTTCCACTTCTGGTTACCAGAAATTGCTGAAAAGTTGATTCAGAACTAAAAATTTGTTATAAATACTTATGTATGAAATTCTATCAACCTAGCTGTAACGGTACTCAAGTTATCGTGTTCACAGACATACACACACAGACATACGGATAAAACTTGCAAGACTACGTTTTTCTGACTCAGTTACGCATTAAACGTAGACATTTTCTATTTCGATTTTTTGAACGATTACAAATCTTCTTCTATACTTTGTATACAAGAAAGAAAAAAGGAAACAACAATTAAATAACTGTTACATTAAAGCAAAGCCCAAATGAGCATTTATTCAACAAACAATGGATTTTATAGTTAAAATTACTCATTACTTACATCATACATTTTGTAGCAAATGTAAGCAATTTCAGCTGGACTGAATAGAAAAAAGATTATCGACACAGCTTTAGATTCCTTCGGCATCTGCAAGAGAAAAATGAATTCAATGAATGCATTCTAAAAAACAAAATATTATATAAAATACTTATGCCGTTTTATAGATTCCTACATCTTTACTTACAGAGAAAAATCCCACTATGAACCAAACTAGTGTGAAGACTCCTCCCACTGACAAGATGACAATGTCTTGTACGGCAATGTCATTGGGGGTCTTGAGAATCAAAATAACCATACTGCCCTGCAAGGGAAAGATGGTTTGAAAATCTGGCAAATTAAAAAAAAATAACAGAAAATCTGGCAAATAATTTATTCAACTTATTCAACAAACCATTCTAAATAGTACTCAAGCAAAATATGAATTTTAAAAAAACTGTACAACTGCCATCTAACACAATATTACAAAATGATAAATTATTCCTCTCCGTCTTTTTGTGCAAAATAGTTTATGCACAATCTCTTACTACTTTTACATTAAATTGCTTAGTGTTACTCTCCATCACTATATTTTGACTATATATAAATAACCCAAACCCATAGCATACACATTTTGATGAGCCATTTGAGAATTTGAATACTTTCCAATAACGTATCAATAAAAAAAAACCATAAAAAATTATTTGACTGAAACATGAGATCAAGCAAGTATTTGTAATTTCAAAACTTACACTAGGCTAAAGAAGGAAAAAAATCAACATAACAAAATTATTTAAAACACAGCACAATGTCGTGAATATAAAACAAAAATAGCTAAACACAATGGTACTTACTCCTAACTGGAGATCAAATTTTAAGAAATCCTGAAAAGCCAAGAGATTCCTGTACAACTTCTGAAGAGTTTCACTCGCACCAACCGTTCGGAAAATCAGTTGCTTGGAAACATGATAATGCCAAGCAATGTATAAACCCAAAACTACCAGAAATGGACAGAACACACATGCTATTATGAGTCGGATCTGAAAAATAAAAAAATAAATATGTAATACATGTTAATAAATAGGTACATTTAAAATATGAGATAGTTGTTCTAATTGAATAAAAGATAACCCTTTGCAGATTTAATATTTAAAAGTTACAACTGTCATAACAAAGAAAAAACCAATTATCGAAACGGCATTTTGCTTACCAATTTGATATCATTATGATAACCAGCCAGGTAGTTTGCGATGAGATAAACCATGATAATTACTGTAGCAATTGTCAGAATGACAAGCTCTGATGGGCGTTCTCTCAAAACACCTTCGATGACAAACCAAATACAAAACACTGGAAAAGAATCAACGTAAAGTTCAATTAAGGATTGCTTTTACTTAGAATTACACATTAAAATTAAAACTGTTATTTCTAAAGCCAAATAGCAATGTTTTAACTAGGGTAAAGCAAACATACTTTAGTTAAATAATTCAGTAATGTTAAATTCTAAAATAGATATTGCATTTGTTCATAATAGACTAAAAATAGGTTGTAGTGTAAATAAATTGTCAAAGTTAGAATAGTAAAATAAATATTCTAAGTCAAAATAATTATTTTAAGTTGCAATATTACACAAAGTTTAATTTTAAATTTTAAGATTTACAAAATTACTTAGTGTAAAGGGTGTACACCTCAATTATTAAAATTGAAGCCTATATTTACTTCCATCTTAAGTTACACATTCACTGAAAGTCAGAATCTCCCCCCACACCCCAATATATCTCAAACCTGCCTTGCACATTCTTCTTAAATTAATAATAAATCCAATCAGATTTAGCAGGATTCATAATATTTTTTTAGAATTACACAATACAAACTACATTAAATCCCCCCCCCCCCCCAAGCAACAATTTCTCATAAAAGTCAGAGTTGTCCTTCCCTCAAAGTGTTGAATTTATTTTACAGACAACCCCTAACAAGTATATATTAATTCAAATATTTTTTACCTGCATTTAACAGAAGAACTAAACCAAAGGTAAAATCTGTGTTGTTTGAAGACTCTTCATTTGAAGTGTTTGTTGTGCTGTTTCTGTGTGAGTGAGTGTTGTCCCAAATGGTCACTAGTCTATAAACAGTGAAACCTGCAGCCCCTAGGATGGATAGAACCATCAATCCAATATAAAATCTCTCCTTCCATGACACATCACTCCATGGTCGAGCCTGTTTTGAAATTATATAATTAAGAAGTTAATAAACAGAATAGCAATAATATAAAATTATTAAAAACAATATATTTTTGGAAATAAAAAAATTTACTAAAGGCTAAATTTGTTCACTAGGTCGAACGTTTGATATCAGAACTGCCCAGTTATGTATGCATGGGGTATTGAATAGTTTTCCCAATACCTATTTTTAAAATGCGGATCTACGGAATTAAAAAATACTTGGAATGCGTGGCATTCCGCATAGTAGTCACTTCATTTACTATATAGCTACTAGTACTACAGACAGTTAAATACTAGACACTAGTACTAGAAGTCTGTCTAGATTCTAATATAAGTAGTCTACTACATAACTACATACTTCTTTGGTTTAGTAATTAGCATATATTACAGTAGTTACAGTACAATGTATATTGTGTAAGACTCAAGTTCAGTCTCATGACATAATCTCATAAGGTCAGTAGGTCTAGAATCTATCATGTGAAGAATGTATGTAATGTAAACTATTGTCAACTCCATTTATGGCCATTGAACTGTATTGTCGCTTGACCTACTTTTTTTACCGTAGTCATGGTAATGATAGCTGCTGAAAACTACGATACAGTGATTCCTTTTTTTTAACAATGTTTCATGGTCATTTCAGAAATATATACTTAAAATCATTATTTTTGTGTATTATTCAACGATATCGGTCTAGTTTTAACAATGGACGATTGGTGTTTGATGCAAACTTGCCATTTGTACATTTTTTTGATCTAATCGCTGAGAATATTGAGCAAAACGTTAATTGCTTTATATAATATTGTTCCAAACATACTGAAAATATATTCTAAACTATAGAAAATTATAACTTGCTTTCTACTAAACTAATGTCAATAATGTTTTAAGAATCATGCAGGGTAAAAATGAAACCTATAAAAATATAACTTGATCGAGACAACAGCTAACTAAGCCCACCCATTTTGCCCGCTGTGTATTTGAATGGGGAGAAATCTAGCAGACAACACATTTCTGCTGAACGCTAGTGAACGGTCAATCGCGTCACAACAACCTTAAGAAACTAACACACCCGATCACTGACTGATCATAGCCATTTAAAAACAAATGCGTTTTTTTCACAAATCATTTTCTAGGCTACCGATTAATTTGATAAATAAAATTGGTATCAAATTTGAAATTAAAGGTAAATTTACTAAACTAAATAGGCTAAATGTAGTTTTTAATTGATACTATTAATTACTAACTACTATTCTAGTATTCTAGTAGACTAGTAGTAGTAGTGTGATGTGACTGTGAATGTTGTGAGTTGTGACTGTGAGTAATCCACTTTTTTGGCCGCCACCTGTTGCCTACCTTTCCAACCATCGTATCTTGAAGCTGTGCAGTCGTAGGTATTCCCAAATCAGCAAAGCTTAAAGGGGGATTTGCTCTGCCCTCCGTTTCAACACTTTCATCCATTTTGTAGCTCTCTTTGTTATCAACAAGATTTTCTTCTGTTGGATCTTTAATACTTCCGTATGTAGCCAACAGATCCATAACAAAAATAGGAGGTAACTCGCGTGTCAATAAGGGGGCGGCGCCCTCAAAATCCTTGTTTTTAATGTTATTAGACCATGTCATTTTATTCATTCGAAATTTTCAATAGCACCGTTATTTATAATTTAGTTGACGTTTCAAATATTGCTCATTTACATTAATAAATTGTGAATATGTAAATATGCTCGCGCTTACTTAAAAATAATAGGGATACAAAAAAGTAATTGCTTCAGTTGTATATAGGACATAAGCCTATGTATGCTATAAGTTATAAACTTAAAGAAACATTAATGGTTAATGATTTTATTTTACAACTTATCTGAAAAAAAAACGTGTAGACCTCCAATAATTTTTTTGCTACGTTTATGTGAATTTAAATTACTGTTCTGATTAATGACGAAGAAATTCATAAAGATCTTTTTAAAAATTCATGGATAATTGTTGCGCAAGTGACAAGTTGCCATTGGTTTTAATCGCTCGGGCTACTTCTAGGCAGCCTTATCTTATCACGACACACCGTGCAGTGCAAGACTTTTACTTGTGTAGTGCTCTAGTTTTTTTTTTTTAGCATGACCTGTGTTCGTTTAATGTTCCAATTTGTATGACGTGTATTTGTGTTGTGTTCCACTTTATTGGTCAGTGTTCCACTTTATTGGTCAGCTCACCACGAACGTGGCGTTTGGCCGAATGGACTTGAAAGCTAAAACAGCAATCGGTGTTACTTTCAGACATTTTTTCTCCTGGGGGTGGGGGGGGGGGGGGGTGGGGGGAAAGAGCACTTGAAATGTTTCTTTTCTTATTTATGTTTTTACATTTTTTTAAAACAGTGCCCCCCCCCTCCCCGAAATTTTAGTCCCCCTCCCCCGACAATTACAAGTGCCGCCCCCCCCCCCCCCGAGAAAAAAAAGTCTGGAAGAAACACAGTAGCGTAGCGAGGGGGGGCGGGGGGAGACATATGTCCCCGGGCGCCGACCTTAGGGGGCGCCAAAATGGGTTGGAAAAATAAATTGAAAGGTTGAGGGGGGTGCAAATTGAAAGTTTGAGGGGGGGGGGGGGTGCAAATCAAAATCTCGAGGGGGGGTGCAAATCGAAATCTCGAGGGGGGGGGTGCAAATCGAAATCTCGAGGGGGGGGGGGTGCAAAATCGAAAAGTTTGTCCCCGGACGCCGGGAAGGGTCGCTACGCCTCTGAAGAAACACTGGTTCAGGCTACATCAAACCACACGTATTTTATAAAAGCTAATGGATTAAGTTAGATCAGAGATACTTTCTTCATGGCAATGGATATTTTCAGCTAACCTGAAAGTCTTGAGTTTGAATCCGTGTTGAAGTCAGGAGATGTCTCCTCAAATCAGGAGTCCACCCAGCTCTAATGGGTACCTAACTCGTGTTAGGAAAAGTATAGGCGATTACACGATTCCTTCATATGCCGAGGTGGCAGAAACAGGTGAACTCTACTTCACTTGCCCTATGGACCGTCAGGTTCGAAATGGGAACTTTACTTCTCAATCCACCGTGGAAAAAAAAATACAATGGAGTCTGCAGTGTTCATCTGACCAGAGCTTGCCAGGGTGGTAGGGAATACTTTTTTGTCAACATTTTAAGAACCAAGAGGAATTATCCATGATTTTTATTTAAAAAATTATAATAGTTATAGATTTAAAAAAAACATGTTTTAATGTTAGTTGCTTGTTTTGAGTATTATGGACTTGTTTGTTTAGGTGTCTTTATAAAATGAGTAACATATGGCAAAGATTTAGGCACGTTTGTTGAAGACCAGTACCATTTGAATAAGTAATAAGAAGCACACCAAACAAATGATACAAAAAGTTCCAGCACAGAAAGGGATGAGCATTTGATGGCTTGTTTTCTAAGCTGTCCAGCTGGTCTATTGTTGAGGACACCGAACGATCTACAACTTGTGAGCTTAGTTCAACTTGACGACAACTTTTGCGGTGTGACTTTGTTCAGCCTAATCTATAATTCAGCTATACATTATACTATATTCGAGATTGTTTTTACCAGTGTTTCTTTCAGCCTTTTTTTCAGGGGGGAGGGGGAATTCGAAACTTTCCGGGGAGTGGGGGTGGACTAAATTTTCAGGGGGCTGGGGTGGGTGGACAGTGGTAAAAGTACATATTTTCTCTACAAATTCTGTTTCGTTCGGGGGGGGGGGGGGGAGGGCGGTAGACGAAAAAACGGACCCAGCTAATTTTGCACCTGTTACAAACAACCCTCTAAGTGTATCTTCTTACATATGGGAGGCACACGTTGATAATGTACCCCGGGCGCTACGCCACCGGTCCTTGGTGAAGACTTGTACCTTTTAAAAGTTTTTTTCGATTAGTTATGTCTTGATTATTTTGACGGACTTTTTAAAATAGCATTGAGAATTTTTTTTTCAATTTCGCAATTTTATATTAGTCCTGGGTTGATTATTTTGTTGGATTTAAAAAAAAATAACAGTGTCATTTAGAAAGATATTTTCGCAAATAATGAAGAACGGAGCTCCATACATTACATTGTAGATTTTGTATTTTCAATCGAAATCTCAAAACTTACAATACCTTCATTCAATCTAAGTCTTTCTAAAGATAACTATGTTTAGACATATACCTTTTATATTTCATTAGTTTGCTTTAGTCTTGCATTTTAAAAAACAATATTTTCGCTTGATAAGTTAAATGTAATAAATTGAAGTGGTTTTATTCAAGAAACTTAAAGTGGACATATCACTTTATGGGATCCCATAGCAAGTTATGTGTTGTTTGGCTTTGGTTTTGTACTGCTTGATTTCCGTGTACATCGAAAGATCCGCAGAAACGTCTCTCTGAATTTAGTGCTCATACTTAAGTAGACGCAAATGTTGACTGAGGAGTTCAATGCTTCCAGAAAAAACAATGTCGCGAACGCCATTTCAAAGGAACTGGAGTTGTTCCCGTCTAGTCTAAGACCAGAGTCAATCATCATCCATATGAACACGACAGTTCCAGGTAAATAACAAAAGATGAAAATAGTTGAAATAAACACGATCATTTTCATCACTTTTGTGTCCCTTGCTACCAAGTCGTTGGCTTTTAAGTTAGCAGAAGTACGCAGCCGCCATTTTGAAACTCGTTTTAGCTCTGTTACTAAAATAGCGGTTCCGGTGAGAATTAAAATGAAAGCGGTTAAAGGCAGGATATTGTTTATGTGAAACGAGACAGTCTCTATGTTGTTTCTGTCTTGAATGAAAGTAATACCCAGCAGAGTTATGTTCCTTGCGGGATTGAAGTTTTCTGAAAAGCGCGCCGTGTAGTAGATAGGCGCCACACTGCCCAGCATGACGAGATATACGAGTAGGATGTAGACTTGCGTTCGTTTGGGGGTGAATATGTCTTTAACCTTCATCGGCGCGGCGATACAGACGCATCTCTCAATGGTGATGTAGACGGTGATCCAGGTGGTGGTTCTGGTGAAGAAGACGTGCGGCCAGCCTCCGGTTAGGTAAGCGACGTCTAGCGGCAGAAAGGGAAGCTGCATGGATAGGAACGAAGGCGCGTAGCACGTGTTCAGCCACAGTAAAGTGAGCAGGGAAAACAAGTCTGAGACGGCGAGCCCCAGGAGGGAGATGTTCACGGTGTCACGGAGCCCCTGTGTCACGAACGTGACAATGCTGAGGAGGTTGGTGATCACGCCCAGTACGCACACCACCTGGGTCAGCACGACCCGGACTATAAATAGAAAGGTCTTCACGTACACGTGAGTCGGTAGGATGATGGTTTGGTTGTAGATCTTCACGGTTGTTGTTGTGTGGTTCAGGTTCCATTCCAGGCTCATCGCGTTGACCTGATATTCAGTTCCGGGACTCGCCATCATTCGCTGAAATCTATATCTGAACTTGTACAATACAGTAATCTCACTTCTAATAATATTTGCTTTGGTCTCCACCATTTAAAACATTATTTTTACGTGTATTAACCACTTCCCTAAAAGTTACATGGACATACTGTTATAACTAATTTATGAGGAAATGTTGCAATTGATTACTCATTTCTAATTATCGTAAAAAATATTACTTTCTTTAAAAATTAACCCAAAAAAACCCATTTTCTAACTCAATCATTGCGATTAACATAAAAAGTTGCAGTGTAAAATAGAAATGTTATTAGTTGTTACAACTGAAGAATTTCAGATATCTTGCTTGCCTAATTAACCTCGGGGGAAAATCTAGTAGAGATCATCTTTTAAAAATTAGCTGCTGTAGAGTGCTTTTTCTTGATAGAAATAAAACATTTTTTTTATAGACTAAAGGCTATCACACATCATTGTATTGCGCTTTCCTTGTTTTATTTAGTAACAGAAAGAAACTGGACTGTCAGGAAACTTTGTTTTGCTTAAGTTTCTTAACTAAAAACTTTAAAAAATCATACTAGAATTTATACATTCTGTTCGACAACTTGACTAATTATGTGTCTAGCATAAAGAATATTTATACTACTTCCAAAGAGTCATATAAATTATGTTTCTTTGATTGCTTTATATACATTTTTTGTTTCAGTCATAGACTGATATTTGTTCGATTTCTGCCATATGATGTTATTTTGCTTTATAACTAAGGGTTACCGTTTCTTCCCTAAAACACGATGGTTTTATTATTTTAAATAGTTAGCGTTCCAGAACTTATATATTATTAAATTATACACAACATAGCATACATTGAAGTAAACTGATTCACGTCAACATTAATTAGAATAATAACTAACGGCTAACTACGAAGCTACTAATGACAGTCTCTTGTTAACTTAATTATGATGTTATTTATAACGATGTTAAATGATGTAGTGTTAACTTAATTATGACGTTATTTATAATGATGTTACCTACACGAAAATGACTTGTATTAACTGTGTAGGTTCTTGAAAATTTGTAATTTGAAAATATCGACTTAATGACATACGTTTTAAACTATTAAACTAGGCCTAAACCATGTTGTTGAAATCAATCGGGTTAATTTTTAAATGAAGGTAGGTTATTGTCCTTCTAAAAAAAAGCCTCGCATATACAATTTAAAACTTAATTAGTTTCTCAAACATTGGAGACGTTCTTAAAGAATACTGCAATTATTTTGAATTATGCGGTTTTAAATTGTGGTTTGAGCTTGAATGCGTGGACGGAATTTAAAATGTTTTAGTAGTTTTGTTACAATTTATTATTCACGTGATACCTATCAGCTGTGGTAAAGATCGACGTATACCATAAGAATTTGTAATAATGTATAGCAAAACAAAAATATTCCGCTGACAGGAGGGTCTTACGCTACTTCTATACTAAAAAAAAAATTAATTAAAAAAATAGATTCAGTAAAATAAATACTCGACTGCCACTTGAAGTAAACCACGGACAGGACACAAATAATAACACGAATAATTTAGTAACAGTCAGAATAAGTGCAAGAGAATAAACTTAATAAATCATGAAGTTTCGATGACTAAGTGTCAATTCATTGCACGCAGTAAACGGTCTTTGAAAATAACATTTATAACCAAGTCCGATAACTGCGTGCAAACACAATAATGGCCTTTAAAATTATTTTAAAAAGTTAAAATTAGTTACTTATTAATAACAAAGTTGGCTTACTTAACATATAATTGTACAATCTGCTTGCCGTTTTGAAGTGGTATTGAAACTTAACCTAGTTATCACACTACTTCGCGACGGTATTACTTTTATGAATATAATCTGTCGATATATTGTCTAAACAATTTTATGCTGCTACATATTTTAACTATGGGACGGAGTGGTCTAGCGGTAGAGAGCTGGACTTCTAACCCGTAAGTCTCGAGTTAGAATCCGTGTTCAATTCAGTAGAACGTCACTGAGTCCACCAAGGGTACCTAACTCAAGTTAGGGAAAGTAAAGGCGGCTGGGCATAGTGCTGACCACACTATCTCTTCATATGCCGAGGTCACAGAAACAAGTGAACTCTACTTCACTTGCTCTATAGACCAGGGGCGGAACTACAGTGCCGCCAGACCCCACAATGCGGGGTGGCCCAGGCCGTTTAGGGGCCCACGGCCGGCCATAATCAATTTTGTAATAGTTAAAAAAATAATTTTCTTGTAAAAAAAACAAACAGATCTACTACAGTAGTGATATTCTACAGTAGCTAACACACGCTGTTTCGTAAAGAAAAAAAAATATAGGCTTCATGAGTTGTAGTGTGAAAGATAGGCAAATGTTCAAACCACTCACATCACTTATTTCCCTTTTTAAATAGTCAAATATGTGTGCTCTTAAGAAACTTTTAATAGATTTGCACTTAACAAATTAAAAAGCAATTACTTCTCTCAATTTAAAAAAAAAATACATAATAAAGAATGACATAGTATAAGAAGGAAATGTATTAAAAACTAATAATGCAAATACAAAAAAAAAACCATAAAAATAAACATAAGGCGATAAACCATTACACATACAAAGCATTCATGCTTCATATTCTTTTGACCGACATGTAAATGATGAAGCACTATGTCAGACATTGAAACACAGAATTTCAAAACAGACTAATAGCACTCGCACAAATGTTGTGTTGTTGTAACATATATTAATTAAAAATAAAAACTAAGAATTTTAATGTATTCAAATTTCGAACAAGCCTATATTGAATAATATAAGTTCATATTTTCTTATTTAATTTATATATATATATATATATATATATATATATATATATATATATATATATATATATATATATATATATATATATATATATATATATATGTGTGTGTGTGTGTGTGTGTGTGTGTATGTATTTATGGGGCCCAACATTTTTTTTTGCGGGGTGGCCCTTTTTTTCTAGTTCCGCCACTGCTATAGACCATCAGGTTTGAAAGGGGAAATTTACTTACTTTTACATATTTTAACTAAACACCACACTTTTGTATCTGGGGTTTGTTATTTTATAAACCTAAATATATTTACTAATTAATTAATATTACTTCTCATGACGTAAAATAAAAATAAAATTCTCATTACATTATTAAAATGATTTTTTTTTTTTACAAATTTGAAATGATCTTTTCCTGTTCGTGTTGAAGAAACATGGACGGATGAAGTAGAGTTCATCTGATGCAGTAACCTCGTCATTGATACTGTGGTCTGCAGAGTATCTTCCAAGTATCTCTTCCCCCCCCCCCCCCCCCCCCCCGAAACATTTTTACCGCCCCCCCCCCCCCAAACGAAATGAAATTTATATAATTTAAATAGAAAATATATACTTTTAACAGTGTACCCCCCCCCCCCGAAGAAAGTCTACCGCCCCCCCCCCCCCAAATTTCAAGTGCCCCCCCCCCCCCCCCCGGAGAAAAAAATCTGGAAGAAACACTGGTGGTCTGCACGATGTCCAGCCACCTTAGTTTCCCTATCGTGATTCGGGAACTCATCAAAGTTGGGTGGACTGAGGGAAGTTCATCAGACTCGAGCCCGGTATCCGAACTCAAGACTTTCGGGTTAGCAGTCGTTAGCTCTAACATCCAACGCTTAGATGCATTCCATATAGATTGCAAGTTCCAGATGTGCTAAACGTGAAACATGAAGGTCTTATTGTCCTAATCACGCAGTTCAATGTATGATACAATAAACATTTTCACCTCGCGTTACGGCTATTGGATTACTGGGAAGCCATGAAAAGATAACGTACAAGCAAGGATTTGAAAGAGGGCTACCACCTACTGTTACAACTAAATCCAGTTCAATTAAAGCCTCTAATACTTTAACTACAGCGCTAATTTAAACTCATTTGAGATGTTTACATTTACATTACTCTGATGGATACTAATCTCTTCTGTTGCAATATAAAAAAAATATCTCAAGAGGTAAATAAAAGGTGTTCTATTTTTTTACCCTTAAAATTAAATTAATCGTGTTACATCAATTTTTGGAATTCGCATTTCCCAGCTATTTTTGAAGGACATCAAATGCTACACTACATGTTGATGTCATCCAGTGCAACAAGTCATTTTGGTGTCATCCAGTGCCACACTACTTGTAGTATCATTAAATATTCAATCGTAATATATGGCATTGAACCTTATACAAAAAGATTACACTCAAACTCACATACAAGCAAAAGCAGAACATATTAACACGCAAAAGCAGAACACATTAGGTTTATCAAACTTTATTAATCATCAGATAATGGAAAAAAATCAAATTAAAAAACATATCCTGGTCGATACGTTAAGGCTAACGTCAGCACCTCACAACAGACCAACAGAGTAAAACGTTTGATCGTTGAACTTAGGCTGAAAAAAAAGAAACAAAGTTCACATGTGTGTCGTAAAAAATGACAACAGCACTGTCTTAACACGTAATCACACACGTATTGTGTGTGATTGCTGTACAAACATTCAATCTCACACACTCATATTTGGTAACACTCAAAAACAAAAAGGGGACTGGGCTTAGTGCTCAACACACTATCCTTTTATATGTCGAGGTCACTGAAATAGGGGAACACTACTTCACTTGCACCATGAACCGCCGACAGGGTACTTTACTACTTACTTACAAAAACAAAAGAAATGTTTGAATATTGATTAAAACATTGATTAAACTCAATT